>NC_063188.1:74899821-75045828 GCF_023159225.1 Perognathus longimembris pacificus | reverse complement strand
TGAAACAAGCAGCCCATAGGCAAAGGGCGGCACCTGGTTTCAGAATGCCTGTGAGCTTCACTTTTTCCGATGCAGATAAAAGCTAAAATGTTGTGTTAGTGTTAAAAAGGCTTTGGAAATCAAGAATACATTTCTAGATAAGAAATTTGGAAGTAAAATTGTCCTAAATAATTATTGCAAAGTGAGAAAAGGAGAATTATGGCTACCAAAATGTTTAATTGCCATTCCAGCTTCTTTGTAGGTTTTGTGTAACTGTTTCCAGCAGGCCCACAAAAAAGCACAGGTGATTCCTACAAGTTTGTCGAGATCTAACACTGGCCCTTAATAAGTTCCAGGTCAGAGAGCATGCTTAAAAACTACTTCTGTGTGGACCACCTTGTTGCTTATAATTGGAGTAAAGTGGCCCCTTATAAGACTCACTGATCTGAATCTGCAGTTCAAAGCCAGCCCGGGCAAAGAAATATCCCTGTGAGAGACTTGTCTCTAATCAGCCACCAGAGTGCTGGGAACGGAGTGGGGTGGAGCTCAAAAGTGGTATGGTGCTAGTCTTGAGCTGGAGAGCTGAGGGACAGCACTCAGGCCCTGAGTCCAAGTCCAGTGGAAAGTCACTCCTCCTGGGACAAAAGTGATGGAGCATCCAGAGGCAGTAAGCCACTGCTTGGATGGCAGAGATGGTGTCATATCCTAGAGTCACTACTGTTTGGCCTTTCAAAGGTTAATAAAAGCCGGGAAGTCCTAGAAGAATAGTTCATAAGCATGCCTTTCCAATGCCCATGTCTGTCTACTGGGCAGGAATTTGCCAGTCATCTGTGATAGTGGTTAGTAAGGATAAGTTTGTCAAATGAGAGGATAGATTAAAATCTCACCCCCTGCATTTACTCAAAGCTCTGACTGGCAGTGAGAATTTTAAGCTGATACATCTGTTTAGTAAAGAAAGCTTGTAGACCTGAGATTGTGTCCTTATTGAGATCTGTTAAAGGCCTGCAAAGGTATATTGTTAAAAATTGCAAGACCTGTCAGCTTGCCAATGCCCCCAATCAACAGATTACTAAAGGAGCTCGCCTCTGTCGGAATAGGCCAGACTTGTATTGGGAAGTAGATTTCACAGAAATTATTGGAAATTGCATTGTGCTTATAGACGCCAGAGTTCAGGACAGGTAGAGAAAATGAATTGGACTCTAAAAGAAACCTTAACTAAACTGGCCTTAGAGACTGGCGCAGACTGGGTGTCACTCCTTCCTTTTGCTCTGCTTAGAGTAAGAAATTCTCCCTATCAGCTTGGCTTTACTCCTTTTGAAATAATGTACGGGTACCCCCCGCCCATTATCCCTAGCCTTCAGACTGAATTGCTTGCTGATTTGGATGATGCTGAATTTTTGTGTAAACTCGATTATTTGCAGCTCGTGCACAAGAATGTGACCCCAACTTAAGGCATTATATGATTCTGCTTCTGTCCCTACCCCCCATTTATTCAGACCAGGGGACTGAAATCCTTAGAACCACGGTGGAAGGAACCCTAGACGGCATCGCCACTTGGGTTCATTGCTTCCACGCCAGGCCAGCTGACCCCTTTGCCCTGGACGACAACTACCGTGGTGGAACATGGGAGGTCTCCAAGCACCCATCTCAGCCGCTTTGCCTTCGCCTCAAGAAAAGAAAGTTAGACTGAATATTGTTATAATTTTCTTTTTGCCTTCTTTCCTTACTACCCTGGCTAGTGTTGATGTTATTTTGGCAGCTCACTCCAAAGTGAGGTGACCCCCTTATTTTAGGTAGTTTTGGGCTTGCTCAGGAATACGGGTATAGCCACCCGACCCTTAGAGCACAGCTGAGATGTTTACGTATTATTTTGTTGCTTGCATTTGGATACTAAACACTATACAGCTAATGGTAAGTCTGTATAGCTGAAAGTTAATTTTCAGTTTGCAGTAATCCTGCAGTCCCTTGGTAAAGTAGATAAGGTTATATGTTCCTGGCTAGGTAAGGTCAATGCCCCTGAGTCAGCCTGAAGAAGTTACAGAAGATGGATGATCTTCACCCATCAGCCCCCATTTGAAGCCGAGGGACCAGAGTTTTTGGGAAGATGAGGCAGGATAAACTAGAGGCATGCAAAACAGAGGTACAGAGACTGTAATTGTAAGAAATTGTGACAAGCCCTTTGGTTACTACTTTGGGCCCTACTGGCCCATGCCTTACCTCTATATCATCCCCTAGACATGCAAGCCATTGAAATGGACAGAATGGAGCCATGATTGGCTCCCAAGGTACCAAAAAGAAAAAGGGGGAAATGAAGTGCCAGACTTTGAGGTCAGGCCCCATTTTACCACATGAACCCCATTTTACCACGTGAACCCCATTTTAGAATCGAACGCTGAGCCAATCAGATTTGTACCTGTGTCCTAATCTTGCTTGCTTGAACACCTGATTCTTGTAACCTTGTTCTTTGCCTTTATAAGCCCTGTGTAATCACAGCTCGGGGCTTCCTCCTAACCTCCACTGTGTCGGTGGGTAGGACGAGGCCCGAGTTGCAGCTCGCTTAAATAAAGCCTTGCCTTGCTTTTGCATTTTGGAATGTCTGAGTCTCGGTGGTCTTCTTGGTGGTGGTCTCACGACTTGGCACAACAGCAGGAATTCATGTGAGAGTATTATCTCCACGAAACACTTCAGAAAACATTCTTGAATTCCTAGACTCCTAGCTACTCAAGAAGATCTGAGTTTCACATATCAAACCCAAACTGGGCCCCAAATCCATAAAACTTTCTAGGATTTGGTTAGTAGTGTTTTGGTTCAATTGACAGTGCCTTGACCCAAAGCAGCTGAGGAACAGCCCCCTGGCCCTGAGTTCAAGTCACAGTTCAGCCCAAAGTGACAAAAAGGAAGGAATGGAGGTAGGGAGAAAGGCAGGCAGGAAGTAAAGGAGGGAGGGGAAGGGAAAACAGAAGAGAAGAATGAAGCAAGGAAGGAAATGAGAGAGGGAGAGAGGGAAGGAGGGAAGGAAGAAAGGAAAAAAGACAAGACAGAATTTCTAGATATTTGATGGAGGCTCTAATTTAGGCTGACTGCTCTTCATAGGAGTTTCCAGGCTCAGTGTCCTGGGTAAGGTGTGGGAATGCCTTCTGAATCTTGGGTACATGGGTGGGAGATCTCTTATGCTCAGTACATTATACGTTTTAAAGAGGAGCTGGGTTATGTTGGTGAGGAATTGGTGGTACAAGACTGAATTCACTCCATATTCTTTATAGTGTGTGGATGGGACACACGCAGCCCCAAAGCAATCAGATTCTCCTGGGGCTCCAGAGCTGTGGTTGAACTGAAAAGCTCAGTTCCAGACACCTTCTCTTCTCCACCCACAGTGAATTTACAGTATGTGTGCCCTGGAGAATGCACTTCTTTCTGTCCTGGTGTTCATTTCTGATGCTACAAAGAGCTTCCAGGAGAGAGGTACCTGACTACACAGGCAGATTAGAAAGAATAGGAAGTTCCTCCTGTGTGACCACCCAAGAACCATCAGGCTCCAGGCTATAAAACTCATACTTGTTTGTTTCAGGCCAACGTTCTCCACCGATGTGGATCTTCTGCGTTGTCCTCATTTCTTTCAGTTCTGCTGCCAACCCAGCCAGTACCTGTGCAAATCTCTCAGGGTCAATATTCTCTGGGTCACTTTCATCTGGGTCGCTATGCTCTGGGTCTTCGTAGCTCTCCAGAGGAGCAGAATAGAGCCCTTGTTCAAGTGGCCCATCCTGGCCTTGTGGCTCAGGAGGTCCTGCAGGGTGGCCAAGGAGATGCCGTTTCCATAGAAACTGAAGAAGTGGAGCTGGGAACACTGGCTCAGGGCAGGCAGGATGGCATAAAGCTTGGCATCGGTCATGTAACAGAGGTCCAGGACCAGAGTCTCCAGGGTACCATCCACCAGCTTCAGCAGGACTCTCATGGGTCAGTATTGAGGAGATTCATGGGCAAACACCTCCGAAGCAGGTGTTTGAGCTTCCTCGTGTTTGGGCACCTGGACAGAAACCACATGTCGGTTTCCACCAGTAAACAACTATCCAGATAGAAGTTCCTCAATGGCAACAGGCAATTTTCCCTGTCAGAAAAATCAAGGCTTCATTGTTACACAATTCACAATAGCCAGGTTTTGGAAACAGTCCAGATGCTCTGCAATAAACGAATGGATCAAAAATATGTGTTATCTATATGTAGTGGAATTTTACACAGCCATTAGGAAAAATACTATATCACTTTCAAGGAAACTAATGGCCCTAAAACTAACAATATTAAGTGAGGCAAGCTAAATTCAGACACACAAATGGCGTGTGTTTTCTAGCAGGAGCTAGATCTAAAATATTGGGACATAATAACTTATACTGGTCTCTAGGTATCTACCCACAGCAAGACAAAGGAGGAGCCTGTTAGAAGAGGTCTGCAAAGGGACAATTCCTTTATGCCTATAATCATACAAATAATATTTATCGAAATGAACCCCCAGGAAATGAAAACGGTTTTTTTTTCTTCATTACTGTTTCTGTTTTCTTTTCTTTTTGTCTTGTGTGTTCATTTATCTTTCTTTGGGAGGGTAAGAGGAGGCACAGAATTAGAGGGACAACGGGAGAACAAATTCAGCACTGATATTCACTGGACACTGTGTTGAAAATGAGCTATACAACTTGTGGATGGGGATGGGAGGGAAAAATTGGGAGAGAGTGAGGAAAGGGGTGACACTCTCCAAAAAGAAATGTACTTTTTACCTGACTTACAGAACTATAACCCCTCTGTATATCACCTTTATTATAATAGCTATTTTTATTATAATAAACAGAAACAGGCTCAGCAAAGCAATAAGGATAGGCTTCCACTTGCCCTGGTTGCTCAGATATGGTAGGTCAAACCTGAAAGGCCCAGTGGTTGGCACCCTTGCATGCCCAGCTTCACCCAGAAGTCGAGTGACAGCAGCCATGAGTCTCAGTGATACTGACAAACCACAACACACCTGATCTGATACTTTGTGTCCGTTGTCTCAAAGAATGAGTCCACAAACACAGAGGGAGAAGTGGAATGGCAAAGATTTAATGAAGGAAAAGATCAGCAGAGCTCCCTCTGGATGGGAGAGTTCGTAAAGTAGGGCACGGCATGGGGTGTACTGGGCAATGGTTAGTTAATAAAGCGTCTCCAGGACATACCAAGAAAACTCTGGAGATCATCAGACTGAATAGCCCTGGGGCCATATCCACTCCCAGGCCCAGTCAATCAGAGCCTCTTCCCCACTCTTCACCAGTCCCTCCAGCCCCCCTGACTTGGTGCTTCTTTCAGGGCACACCTCTGGGGTCCCGTCTGTCCACTGTTCACATGCAAACTTTCCAGGGAAAATTACGCCCTTGATGTGATGTGGGGGGAGGGGGTGGCTTGTGTGACTGTTCAATGCCACGGGGTGGCAATGTCTCAGGCCTGACATCCCCCAGGAATGTGCAAGGCCATGGTGGAGATGCAGAACCTCTGTGAGCAGGGGGTGGAGGGGGCTCTGACCTGATGACACAAACAGGCTCTTTCCCTGCTCTCATTAAAGTCACCTGTTACATGGCAGCAGCTAACTACTGCAGGAAGACAGGAGGCCTGTACCCTTTGTAGCACAGATGGACCCATGTTGGTCCCACTGACTGCTCCTGTCATCACACTATCACCAGATGATCAACAGAAACTCTGGCTCCAAATACCTTTGAAGACAATGAGCTGCTGAACGCAGGATTCTGTGGAGCCAAGAAGAAGGACATGGAAGCCACAATCCACAGCAGAGGGCGAAACACCTTAGGGATCTTCCGTCCCCTCTTTTTCCCCACCCCTGCTGGACCTACTGAGTCACACACTAGGGGTGGCGAGCAGGGGGAGCCCCTGGTTTTGAGCAAGCCCCTCTACCTCTGGGGTTGATTTGGATATAGGCCAAAGTAAGAAGCCCCAGTGGGTAGTGTTTTCCAGGGTGGTGGGTGGATCTGAGATTTGGAAAAAGCGGGGATGGAGGTTTGCGAGAATGTCCAGGATAGGTGTCAAGGGAGAGGGGAGATCCCCAAGACCTCTTCCCTTTGGAGCATATCCTTTTTGTTCAAAGCAAAGTAGCAATCACAAGAGCTGGGCCAGCTCATTAACATCTGCCCCCCACATGGCACCTCTAGATCTCTTCCACACTGGTGTCTGAGAAGAGAAGGCAGCAGGAGGGGCCGTGGAAAAACTTCCCAGACCCAGGACTTGCTGAGAATGAGGCCAGGCCAGTAGGGTCCTATTCCCTGTATTAATTCATTCTCTCCAGCTGACACCTCATTATCTCAAAGGTAACACATGGTACCTGGCTCCCTGCCTTCTTCCCCATTCACCTTCTCCCTCCTCCCCTCCCTCCTGCCAGCCAAGAAAAAGGAGCTCAGAGCCACTGCAAAGTCTTTAGTCTTTGGGAAAATAAACCACTGCTCCTGCCCCACCCCCCCTTAATTGTGGGCCCCATCTATATTTTCAAGGCTGAGAAAGGGAGAGGAGGCCCCTGATCACCCACCCCCATGCCTGCACCAACCCTGAAGGTTCCATGCTCAGATAATACAGCTATCTTTCCTTCCTCTCACCCTACTCTCCTCTTCCTTCCTTCCTTCCTTCCTTCCTTCCTTCCTTCCTTCCTTCCTTCCACATTTATTGGCAGAACACATCCTGGCTTCAAGTACAGTATGATGGTAGTGACCGAAGCTACGGACTGCTGCCCATGACCTGAAAAACATATTTGGCAGGCAGAACTGAAACTGCGACAGCTTTGTCCCAGCCACCTATGCATGGGGTGATCAGGAAGAAAGCAAAATCCATGATATCAACTTAGAAACTGGTTAACTGAGCAGATATTATTGCAGAGAACTTGATAAGGGATTCAAGGCAGGCAGCCCATGTTCCTACCTTCAAATCTCGGGGCTCCAGAGGGAGGGGAACCCCAGTTGAGTTTTTCCGATGTTTTCCAGGAGGCACTGGAAACATATTTTATATACATATCGATCTCTCTATCTATGTCTATGCACCTGGACAGATTTGGGGGAAAGGGGGAAAAAAAGCAACTTCTGGGAGAGGAGAGGCTGCTGATGGAAACGAGGTAGAATTTATCCACAGTAGAAGGCAGGGATGGGGGAGGGAGAAAGGATAACTACCTTGCATAGGCCCTGCAAAAGAAATGTGCGGCCCTGTGACAAGGTTGCTAATGAAGGAGCTGGTTGCTGAATTAGGAATTTTTCTACCCACTGCTGGTTCGAGACAGGCATGTATCAACATTGTCTTCTGTGCCGGTATGGATTGTGACATAAAAGGAAAGGTGGTAACTATGTGAAGCCCTCCCTCCCTGATTGTGTTGGTGTGTGTTTCCTGTGGAGTTTGGTTGGCATGGTTTAGGTGAGCTGTGTGCCACCAGCCTGCCTTCTTCAATGGCAGGGTTTACAGTTTGGAAATTGAGAATAGATACTATTATGCCAGGAGGGACGATGAGGCTGTTCCAGGTGGAAGAAACAGCCATTGTAAAGGTTTCGAGGGTGGAGGAGAATGGTGTGGCTTTTCAATGAACCACACGTGTCCAGAGTGGAGGCTTTCCTCACATCTTCACCAGCTATGGAGAGGCCCAAGCTTCAGATGCTGCTAAATGGTAGCTTGGCAAAAAATAACTGATCTTTAGTGTTGTGGTGGAGTGACTAAGGTCCCACAGCACACAAACTTGGGCTCAGACATGTGAGAGGAATAAAAAGTGAGACAGGAAGCTTGGCTTGGTGCAGCTGGCCTGGGACTCAGCATTTTCCCCACAAATGTCTCCAGCAAGATTGGGTGAAGTGGGCTGATAAGAGGGGGTCAAGGGGTGGGGATGGATGTGAATGACAGTCCAGGCCTGCTTTGAGATCACTGGGAATCTGCTATCCTGGTCCCTCTTGGGATAGTAATGAGATGCTGCCCATGAATAGGTCACCCTTGCTGTTATCCAACAGCCTTTGTAAGAGCATCTATGCACTAAGTTCCCCCAAAATGACAAATTGCTTTTTCTGAATGTTGAGCAGAAACTACCACCTGCTTCGTAGAGCGGGGTGGGGGTGGGGGGTAAATCCAAGTCTCCACGTAAGCATGCTTGCTTGCTTTTATCTGTTACTGTGTAACCTGACCACTGGTGTCTGGGGACAGGGGATGGGGAATCCCGTCCTGTCATTTTAATGTGGCTCCATGTAAAGAGATGCAGGATACAGGAAGGTCACAGTAGAAACTTCCACTGAAGCTTCTGTCAGTCATTCTCCCTAGAGGGAAAAAATACTCTCAGACAAGATAATAGAAAGTTTTTTGTTTGCCTAGAATCTTAAAGGGAAGACTGCTGTTAAAAGAAGCCCAAGGACTCCCAGTTTCTCTAGAAAATTCTGAAGGTTTCAAGGATGGTAAGGGCTCAGATTCCTCTGTGAAGAAGCCCAAGGGCTGCTGGTGTGGGAACCCAAATGTCACAGATGGATGGGGTCGGCTTTGTTTGAGAATTACAGGGGAACCACAGGAACCAACACGTACCATTCGGAGGGGACCAGTGGTGGAAATACAAGGTGTGTGTGTGTGTGTGTGTGTGTGTGTGTGTGTGTGTGTGTGTGTGTGTGTTGTGTGTAGGCTGAGTATAGAGGGCTCCCTGCCTAAGGAGAGAGGTGAGACTTTTGCATTTTGCACATGTTATTATTATGGGTTGCTGTTCCCCAAAGTATAATGTCTTTGTATCTGTCCTTCCTTCCTTCCTTCCTTCCTTCCTTCCTTCCTTCCTTCCTTCCTTCCTTCCTTCCTTCCTTCCTTCCTTTCTTTCTTTCTTTCTTCTCTCTTCCTTCCTTCCTTTCTCTTTTCTTTCTTTCCTTTCTTTTCTCTTTCTTCCTTTCCTTCCCCCTCCCTCCCTCCCTCCCTTCCTTCCTTCCACTTTCTATCCTTTCTTCCATTTCTCTCATACTAAGGTTTGAACTCATGGCCTTGTATTCCCATTTGGCTTTTTTCACTCTTGAGTAGGTATCCTACCATTTGAACCAGACTCCTACTTCTGTTTCTTTGCTCGTTAATTGGAGACGAGAGACTCATGGACTTTTCTTCCCAGGATGACTTCAAACTGAGATCTTCAGGTCTCAGGCTCCTGAGTCACTAGGCATAAGCCACAGAACCTGACTGTATTTTCCTTTGTGCTTGGGCCTCTGGGGCATTCAGAGGTAATATTTGTGTTCTGCTGGTGACCAGACATAAACCTATCCAGATTTCTGACATATCTATTTCTTGGTAGTTCTTCCTTTGGTCTTTGTTAAGATTGTGCTAAAGAAAGAAAACAGGCAACTCACAATGCCAAAAATGTAAGTGTACCTCAGAATAGATACCTCTGCCATCAATGGGTAACTCTGATGTTGTCTTATTTTGCTTTCCTTTGTTTTCTCAAACAACAACAGATACAGGTGAGGACATAGGAACAAAAGGAGCCTTCACATGCTTTGCGTGGAGATGTAAACTAGTGCAACCACTATGGAAATCAATGTGGAGGTTCTTCCAAAAGAACTAACCTCCCAGCATACCACTATTGTGCATTTACCTGAAGGAGAATGAATCCATGTACAAGTACCTGCACACAGATGTCAGCTGAGGTGCTCAACAATATAATTAAAGAGCTTTTACATACATACATACATACATACATACATACATACATACATACATACTATATATATATATATATCACAGAATATTACACAGACATGAAGAAAAATGAGAACACATCATTTGCAGGAACATGGATGGACATCTAGGTGGCAATGTTGAATAAGCTAAAAGCTCATTAAACAGCCAAACATCTCATGTGTTCACTCATTCGCAGAGACTAGACCTATGGGACAAGTACACTGGATTCACGATTCACTCAAAGCCATGCACCTGTCTGCCCATCCATTCATCTCCCTCTCTCTTACCATCTACCCTCTTAACAAACATTGAGCACTTTTCCTTTTTTATCAGGAACGAAGCCCTAAGAAGTTAGCACCTGCCTCCCAGAAGCCTTTACAAGTAGGAGGTGATAAGATCTGTCGACAGGCAGCTGGAAAGGTGTTCGAGGACAGTTGGAAGAACCTTCGCTACAGTCCTCAGACCACAAGGAAATCCCAAATGCCAATGTCGGAATCCCAAATCCTGACTGTACTATTAGTAGCTGGGTGACGTCAGGCAAACACTGTGACTTCCCTCACCCTGGAAGGTGGAACGCCACTGTACTCACCCCACACGGTGATAGCTCAACCTATCCTATCCTAGCATGCAGGACAAAGTCCCAGGCCATTTCAGGACAGGTTGTTTATTTGGGAGTGGGGACAGTGATTAGGGCTGGGCTGTTAGCTCGGTGCCATACCTGTTTCAGCATAGGGGCCCGGAAGGCCCTGTACCTGGCACCTCTGCTGGATGCAGTTGGGACTGTCAGTAGAGCATTCTCTCTACCGAGGCAATCCCAGTCTTTTCTTTTCTTGTTCTTGTTTGGGTGGGACTTATTCAAGGCCTCATGCTGGTGAGGCCACAATTTTACCACCTGCACCACACTCCCAGCCCTCTTGTGTTGTAGTTGGCTTCTCAGAGAGGATCTTGTACACACTTGACCCAAGTAACACATCTGACCCCCAAGTAGACTGACACAAACTATGATGCCTAGCTCACTTGTTTACCAAGATTGTCGTTTAACTCAGCTCCTCTTCTCTGTACCTCCCCAGGTGCCAGGATTATAGGCATGTACCACCATGCCCTTCATCGTTTTTACATTGTAAATGGGGCTCCAAAGAGGGCAATCCCCAGAGATGGGAGTTGAAATTGCTGGTCCCTAAACACCTGCTCCAGAAATGTGCTCAGATCTGTCTACCCCATGCTATGATAAGAGAAAGCACAGGCTCTGGAGTGAAGGATGACAGAGCAGCACCCCTTCCCTCCTGTGAGGACAGAAGAGAGGCATGGGGCAATCTTACGAGTGCTACGATGACATGCAAATGGGACGAGCTGATGGCATGAGAATCAGCAATGAGGATAGGGGTCCCGGGTAGGTGGGATTCCCACATACCCCCCTGTATGGTGGCAGTGTCGCCGTCTTTGTGAATTGCTCACAGATACCACCCAGCCAATAGATGGGAAGAATATGCAACCAACTCATACCATCCACAGTTCTCATCCTGTTCCAGGATGATCCAGAAATACCCTGGGGGGCACACAGAAGAACAGGGAGCCCAGCTCTCAACATTGGGGGTATCCTGGGTTCACACATCCCGAATGTACAGATAAGCAGAGACTAAGAGACGGTGCCTTCCGGGCTGCTCACCCGGGCCCCCCTTTCTCGGCCCCTGCCTAATTAGAAAGAGCCCTTTCAACATCTTAGCAGAAAACAATGTTTTTCTCTCCTTGATATCATGATCGGACTGGGAGTTACCAAAGCATCCGTAGAATCTGAAATGTTTCTTAAATGTTTAAAAGAAATCAAGGCTCTGCCTGGATCTGGCCCAGGGCTCCTGGCTCCCTCTGTGGAGGGACATAAAGGGCTTTCATGCGTGTCCTCCTGCTTGCAATGAGGGCTGCATAACCGTCTCTGGTAATGGCTTGGAGTTGCTAAGGGTTTTATCCATGCCAGTAACAGTTTCTGTCTTTTAATGGCTTCCATGGGGAAGAGTCGCAGTGGACAGGCAGAACACTGGCTGAGCAAACCCGGGGAGGAGGGTGCCCATCTGGGGCAGGTGCAGCCACTGTGTGCTCACTGCCTCACTACGCCTTTTACATAAATCACCTTCCCCAATCCTTACCTAAGGGGTAGGGGGAGAGGGGCGAAGGTTGTTCCTATCCCCTTTTAGAGTTCACCTGGATCCCAGAAAGGTCATGCCCACAGGGCTCACAATGCTGAGATTTCCAGGCCAGCATTGGTGTTGGAAGCTGTGCTTTTTCCCCTGCAGGGAGGAATTGGGGGTCTTTATAAGCTGCTCGCCATGGCCCTTTACCCCATGACTAACTTCTACACCGAGGAGAGTCCTGGACCTCAAGCAATGTCCCCAGCTCTTGGGTGGGTTGAACGACTTGCTGAGGATGGCCCCAAAGCATGATGGGTAGTGAGGCAAAGTAGGGATAGGGAGGGAGGGCATCTCAGGTGCAGCCCTGGGGGTGGGGGTGGGGGAATGGACCATGGTGGTGCCTGAGAGCTGCTGCCCAGTGGTCAGCATTGTCATTCACTCACAGCTACAGGACCGTTCTCTCCACCTATGGCCTAATTATCTTCTTTTTAATTGGAGAGAGAAGCCGGGTGCCTCATGCCTGTGCTCCTAGGTACTCAGAAGGCTGAGATCTGAGGATCGAGATTCAAAGCCAGCCCAAGTTGCACCAATTAGTTTTCTATTTTCCTATAAAAACACTTGCACCAATTAGTTATCACTTTTCCTATAAGAACACTTAGCTTGATCTTAGGCAACGTACAATTTACAGGTTGTAGAATTGAAAATTCACAGAGCTCAAGCTTCAGGCACGGTTTGATCCAGGAGTTTCCATTTCTCTGCCAAGTCATTTGTCTCTGATTTACTTCCATATGTTTTCTGGCTACTCTCCCCTTCCCACCATGACAGTGAGTAGGGTATTGTGCTTGCAAGCGCACACACACACACACACACACACACACACACACACACACACACACACATTTATAAGCCATTGTTCACGAGGGACATTTGTGGCATTTGAAGCCCATCCGGGTTTAGAGACAGGCAGAACAAGGCTGGATTCCATGCTCTGCCACTTACACCATGCAAGATCTTTGGCAGACCACTTAACCCACACATGTAAGAAGAGAGCCAATAATCCTTCTATGGAGGCTTATCCTGAGGATTAGCGGCGACCCTTAAGAAATGGCTGTCAAATGGAGCACAACATGCAGACTGGATGAATCCCAGGTTCTGTGTGTCACCACAGGAATGACTTGGGGAAGGCTTGGTGAAAGGAGGCTCCACATGGGTAGAAGAGTTTATTGGGAGAGCCAAATTTATGACCTGCACCAGATGGAGGTGTGCAGAGTGAGAATTTGTGGTGGAAAGAGATTCTAGGAAGGAGAAAAGAGGCCTGCCAGCCTAGGGAACCTCCAAAGGTGTCTTTTTTTTTTCTGGGGCAGACCTAACACTGATAACCAGTGGACCTTGAGCTCAAGGCTTGGCCAGTATCAGGTTCTTAGGAAGCAGCCCAATGACACTGACTCTTCTATCCTTTCCGTCCTCTATGCCCAGCCTTTGGTAACTTTCTTCTTTGTGCCAGCAATTACTGATATCAAGATTTATAAGTTACAAGGTGTTTATTGCTCCTAGTGAAAACGTAGGTCAGTTGTCAATAGAATTTACTGAGAAATTAAGTGGCAAGAAGCATTAAAGCCCAAGGAAGGAAGTGGTGTCAGAGATGGAGTCGTGAATGGGGGCACCTGAGGTTAGTGTGGCTTTCTGTGTAATCCTCAAGAGTCTTCCTTTTTATTCTCATGTTGCTTTTTTTAAAAATCTAGATTCTACATAGAAACCATTGTCTTTCTGAGTCTGTCTTCTTGGGTTTAATATGGTGATGTCCAGTTCCATCCATTTTCCTACAAAACAACATGAGTTTGTTCTTCTTTATGGCTGAATAATATCGCATTGCATATAGATATCACATTACTTTTAATCCACTCATCCAGTGTTGGGTAGTAGACTATTGTGACCAGTGCTGCTGGAGACATGGCTGTTGTAATGTGAAGAGTGACTACTAGACCTTCTGTTCTTAACCCGGCACTCAGAGGTGAAAGTGAGCCAATAGATCCAAATGAATATGTCTTCCAGTGCCGGGCTAGATTAGCTCCCCTGGTGCGGGGATGCTCAGCTTACTCCCTTATCAGTGCTCCCCTTTTCACTGTCTCCCCTGGGCGCCTGACCCGCGGGCGGCCAAGGTGGAGTGAAGGGACACGGGCAAGCCTAAAGTGCACGTGGCCGAACGAGATCCCCTTTTCCTCCCTCCTTACCCACCAAGGAAGCCAGGCGCAGACGGACCTTGGAGACGCTTCGGAGAGCAATCCGGTTTAATCGGGAGGGGCTTACAGTAATATAGTGATGATGATGAGGATTGAGCAGGAGCTGGCGATAGGCTGGTGAGCTTGTCCATCCAAGAGCAGCTCCCAAGGAACTCCCTCATGGGCTAACGTTATTTCCCATAGTACCGCCCTCTGGGCAAAGCCCGCGAAAAGGGAGCACATGTGCTCGCTGGCGCAAGTTGGGGGATGGTCTCAAAGCTACCCCTTCTGGTTCTGGACCCAGAAGGAGATAGGTGTGGCTCACTTCCACACTGCCCCAGGGCTGGGGGAAGGGCGGCATCTCGGGAGCGCTCTCATCGCCCTTCCCCCGTTAAGGCCAAGATGAATCCCCAACATTCCACCCTCCCCACAGCCCCAGGATGTTGGTTTTGTCCTGTCCCCTGCTGTGGCCCTTCCCACCTTGTTTCAAACAGAAACCCAGGTCCTGGCCAACTCACCATGAGGTCTCCATTTGACCCTTCAGGCTCACATTCTGTTTCTTTTGGGAAGACTTACCTGAAGAACTGTCACCTATTCTGATGTCTGAAGTTCTCCCCATCTCTCAGAACTGCTGGGGATGTGACTTTCCCCCTGTTGGGAGGATCATGTTTTTCTCTACTGCTTGCATTAGACTGAGTCAACATTCAAGGAATAATGAATTATGACAATAATAACTGCAGGTAATTTAGTCACTGGCACCAACTAGGTCCAGCGCACAAAGGGAAAACTCACTGTAAATTACACCCTGGGACGACCAAGCAAATAACACAGGCATGTTCCCCAGACAACTCCACATCAACTCATTTAAATTAATAAATCATTCTTCCCTCAGTGCCAAAGTAGGCTTATTCATATGTCCTAGGATGGGCTAAAATATCTGAGGGAGGAATGGAACAATCAGAGTTCCTTGTTTATACTGCACAAAGAACTGTCTAATCGTACATACCCTTAGCTTGGCGATGTAAGAAAGGAAGAAAAAAAGTCACATTTAACCAGAAAAATTGATTGCTTCCAGATCCACAGGCTGCCAAATAACCAAATTGGATGACTTTTCCACTTTTCAGATGATAACCACAGCCCGATCTTTCTTGAAAGATTTCTGGCAGAGCTCAGAGCTGCTGTTTTCAACATTTAGTACAACAGTAAGGCCTGGTCAGGACCACATCTGTGCTTGGGCCTAGAGGATGGATAGTGTAAGGATCGGGGTCCAGTCAGCCCACTGGCAGGATCTGAACATGGAGATGGAAGCCATATTTCAACAGTATGGGTAACCAAATACTGGCCTTCCTGGGCCAGGGCTCTGAAGCCCTGGGGGGTGGGCAGAAGGGTCTGATCTCCTCTCTGTGGGTCATATCTGCTCTCTCCCCTCCAACCTCATTTCCCCACATGATTCCAAATCTATCTGTCCCATCCACCCCATCTGATTTAGTGGGGACACTTTGCCACCCACAAGCTAACTCCCCAGAGTTAATTCAGACTTCCGAAGACTCACTTTGGTGCTCAGACACCAAAGCCACAGCTGCTCCGAGGAACGCAGGATACCCCCACACATGACTCACTGGTTACAAAGTTGGGGCTCCCCAAGACCTTTTCAAATCAAATAATTGACTAGAATGACCTACAGAACTGAGAGATGTGTTACATTTACCATGCAGTTCAGGACCACTTAGAAGAAATGATTTGCAGAACAGTGTCTGTGAGGCACTGCTGAGACTTTGTGGGGCACCTTTCTGGCCTATCAAAGCCACGCAGTGTGCCTGGGCTTCCTCATCTGAAGTTTCTGATTTGTTTTCTTTTTTTATTTTTTAGTGTCAGTCCGGGATCCTGAACTCAGCGGATGGGCGCTGTCCCTGAGCTTTTGCGCTCAAGATAGGCTCTCTCCCATTTGAGCCACAGCTCCACTTCTGGCTTTTTTGGTAGTTAATTGGAGATAAGAGTCTCATAGACTTTCCTGCTCTGGCTGTCATTGAACCACGATCCTCAGATCTCAACCTCCTGAATAGCTAGGATTACAGGCAAGAGCATCTGGTACACAGCTGGTCGGGAATTTTCTTTTTTTTTTTGGGGGGGGGGCTTGTTGAATTCAGAGCCTAGGTGCTGTTCCTGAACTCTTTTGCTCGAGGTTAGCGCTCTACCACTTTGAGCCACAGCACCACTTGCAATTTTCTGGTATTTAATTGGAGATAAGAGTCTCAAAGACTTTCCTGCCCAGAATGGCTTTGAACCACAATCCTCAGACTTCAGCCTCCTGAGTAGCTAGGATGACAGGTGTGAGCCACAAGGGCTTGGCTTGATCTGAAATTTTTATTGTGATTTCTCCCTGGGTATGATTGGTGGAGACACAGGCCATGTTACTGTTTGAACTCTGGGAGGCTGGGTGTCTATCATCTGCCCTTTGGAGGATTCTGGACATCATTAAGTCGAGGGTCTGCTGCCTTGGCTGGCAGGAAGTGCTCAACAGAGGTCTGTGGAGAGAATGAATGACCCCTGTGGGGTGAATGCTCTTCATCCAATCCAGGGAAAGAGGGTTCTCTAAGGGCTCTTCCTCAAATCAGATCTGTCTCAGATCTGAAGATCTGTCACTTTGGGCCAGAGAGGGATTTCTCTCCCTGCCTCTGAGCCCTAGGATGAGAGCTCTTCTGGACCTATCATCATGAATCCAGCCCTGGCTGGCTGTGTTCGGTGGAAAGAAGCTTTGGGCCCAACTGCCATGATATAGAGAAGGTGTACAGGGAACTGGAACTACCCAAATACTTTCCAGGATATCTGGGCAACTTTTCTTTCTTTGGGGGAACCTTAATCAGTAACATGACAGTATGTTATTTCAAAAGGTCAGGGTAGGAAGAGAAATGTTTGATTCCCAGCACATTCTGGAACTGCAACAGGAAGGATTAAGTCTAGGTTAGCCCCAACAAGAACTTTCTGGAACTCAGAGAGGAAGACATAGGACAGTAATCGAGATCTAAAGAGATGATGAATTCCTTGTGAGTGCTTATATCCAGATACGCACCATCTGTAGGCAGAGAATTGGAGACCAGGATCTTCAGGGGACGGAACTGAGGGATGGCTGCCTTTCAGTGTGAAAAAGAGCCCCTGCCATGTGGATTTGCATTCATTTCCCCCTTGGTGGTATTTCCAGCCTCGGTGGCATTAACACTTTATACTGAGTAATTCCTAGTGATGGGCACTGTCTGGTGAATTATGGGGTGGCCAGCAGCACCCAAATACCCCAGTCAGTGCTGAGATCGCCCTGTAATGATGATGAAATGACCTTGATGAATGACCCTGCTAGAATACACCCTGTCTCACTGTCTTACTGTCTCAGGAGAGTCACAGATGTTCCTGTACCCCGAGGCTGGGAGGCCCTGCAAGGGCCTTCTCTGACCCATTTTATGAGGATTCCATCAGACTGAGCAAACCCCACCCACACCCTGTGGGACAAGAAGAGATTTATGTCAGGGCCTGATCTTAAGCGACATCATTTGGGGCCCACTTCACATCACAAATTCTGTGGATGGACCACAAAACCAGGCTACACACCTGAGTGGTATTTTGGGGGGTGGGGGACGGCATTGAAGACTGAACTCTAGGCCTTGAAATGGCTGAGGCAGCATGCTACCACTAGTGCCATGTCTCTAGTTGTGTTTTGTACTCATTATTTTGAGATAAGATCTCACCTTTCTGCCTGATCTCCTATGTCTATTTGACACATGCTCCTGACAGAAACTCCCAGCAAACAAACGGTTTTAGGATTCTACCCATCATCCATTCATTGACTCACAAATCATTCCAGGAGGGTGGATCATGGGCAGACAGTGGAGGGACTAACAGGCTCAACGCACACTCCCTAGCAGGCAAGACAGCTTACAGACACACAGACCAATAACCAGCCACAGAGACCTAGCCCAGCACCAGGGGAGGCCACGTGGAGGGTGATTCATTCAGTCTGATCAGCGAAGGCAGAACTCCAAACCCAAGATTCATTCTCACCCTGAGAGAGGGCTTATCAAACAAGGGTCATTCTCCCTGTTTGCTAACAAGCCTGCCAGTGTCACCGTGGTGATGTATGAGCCAAGGATTAGCTCAGCTCATTTCCTTTCATCACTTAGGTAACAATCAAGGGACTTTGTACCCCCTTCATAGCACTGAGGCTTCATCCCGGTGGAAACAATTAATGAAACAATTCCCATGGAACTCCAGGTTTTAACTGATTAAAAAAACGTAAGGCTATAACAGTGATGTAATTCCCATTTTTCGTATGGAAATAGTAAGGTCGAGAGAAGGTTAAGGATTGGTTGAGGATATCATCCTTAGGAGAAAACTTCTAATAAGAGAACTTATTAGTAAGAATTGGGGAATGGCAAGTGTGTGCTAACTTCTCCTGGCATACAAGGACACAGAAGCCTCTTTCTTCATGAAGAAATTAAGACTCAGTGTGGTAGCACACACTTGTAAACCCAAAGGCTGAGACAGGAAGATCTCAAGTTCAAGGCCAGCCTGGGTTGCATAGTTAGACCCATTCTTTCTTTTTTATTAATTAAATTTTGTTGACAAGGTGTTGTGCAAGAGGGATACAGTTACATAACAGGGCAGTGAGTACATTTCTTGTGATATCTTACACACTCTTATTTCTTTCCCTTCCCTAGATCAGGTAGGCATATATACAATACTTAGTGTACCAAAAACACATACAGTAGCCATGTGGCATGCGCCAAGGGAAATTCACCTAGAACTTTAAATATAACGTCAACAATAGACTTTGCTTATCCTTGTCTTATATGATCATACATACATAGCTTTTGAGCTATTGTCATCCACTGAGATGTCTATTTTAGACCTTTTTATGTTTAGTAGTCGTTTGGTTTTAGATATATAATGTAAAGCCGCTGACCCAAAAGTGTGGGAAATACCATTTGACGAGAAGGTTTTTGTTTCACAGACCTGGTCTCTACTGTCGCCCTCCCCCCCGCCACCTTAACAGTCATATATCAAGGAGATCATGCCCCTTTGTTTTCTGTGTTCTAGGCTTCTCTCACTCAACATTATTTGTTCAAGTTCTGACCATTTCCCTGCAAATACCAATATTTCACCATTTCTAATCGCTATGTAGTATTCCTTTGTGTGTAGGTACCATATGTTTTGGATCCATTCATCTGTGGAGGGGCATCTGGGTTGTTTCCATATTTTGGCTATTGTGAATTGTGCAGCGATAAACATGGGAGTGCAGATGTCTTTTTGATATCCTGAGACCTGTTGTTCAGGATAGATGCCTAGGTGTGGTATGGCTGGGTCATAGGATAGGTCTATGTTGAGCTTTTTGAGAAACCTCCATACTGTTCTCCAAATTAGTTGTACTAATTTGGACTCCCACCAACAGTGGAGAAGGGTTCCTCTTTCCCCGAATCCCCTCCAGCATTAGTTGTTGCCTGAGTTCAGAGTATAGGCCATTCTAACTGGAGTGAGGTGGTATCTCAGGGTTGTTTTTAATTGCATTTCCTGTACTGCCAGGGATATTGAACATTTCCTCATATGTTTCTTTGCCATTTTTATCTCTTCTCTTGTGAAGTCTCTCTTTAGCTCCTTTGCCCATTTAATAATTGGTTTACTTGGCTTGGAGGGGGTTAGTTGTTTGAGTTCTCTGTAGATGAGGGATATTAGGCCTTTGTCTGTTGCTGTGCTGGTGAAGATCCTTTCCCATATGGTTGGCTGTCTTTCTAGTTTGGTGGTCATGTCTTTAGCTGTGCAGAAACTTTTTATTTTGTAGTAGTCCCATTTGTCGAGTCTCTCCCCTCCCTGTTTTGCCCCTGGGACTATATTCAGGAAGTTCCTTCCTGTGACTATAAGTTCTAGCGTCTTTCCTACTCTGTCCTTCAGTAGTTTCAAAGATTCAGGTCTGATGTTGAGGTCCTTGATCCATTTTGAGTTGATCTTGGTGCATGGTGATAGGCTAGGCTCTACTTTGAGTTTTCTACATATGGCTGCCCAGTTGTCCCAGCACCAATAGTTGAAGAGGCTATGTTTTTTCCATTGTATGTCTTTAGCTCCTTTGTCGAATATCCGCTGACTGTAAGAATGCGGCTTTATTTCTGGGTCTTCATTTCTATTCCATTGGTCGTCAGGTCTGTTTTTATACCAATACCAGGCTGGTTTTGTTATCATGGCTCTATAATAGAGCTTAAAATCTGGTATTGTGATACCTCCTGCACCGCTTTTTTTGCCCAGAATTGCTTTGGCTATTCTAGGTCTTTTGCTGTTCCATATGAACCTTAAGGGTTGCTTTCTCTATTTCAGTGAAGAAAGTAGCTGGGGCCTTGATGGGGATTGCATTGAATTTGTATAACATTTTGGGCAATATGGCCATTTTCACCATATTGATTCTGCCTACCCATGAGCATGGGAGGTCTTTCCATCTCCTTGTGTCCTCTTTGATTTCCCTTTTTAGATTTTTATCGTTCTCATTCAATAGGTCATTCACGTCTTTAGATAGGTTGATCCCTAGGTAATTTAGTCTTTTTTTTAGCTATTGTAAATGGTATTATTTCCATAATTTCCTTTTCTGCTTGTACATTGCTGGTATATAGAAAAGCTGCTGACTTTGTGGGTTGATTTTGTATCCTGCTACTTTGCCAAAATGGTTATTATGTCTAGGAGTTTGGGGACTGAGTTTTTTGGGTCCTTTAGATATAAGATCATGTCATCTGCAAATAAGGATAATTTGATTTCTTCTTTGCCAATGTGGATCCCATTGATGCCCTCCTCTTGCATTATCGCTATGGCTAGGGATTCCAGCACTACGTTGAAAAGAAGTGGGGAGAGTGGGCATCCTTGTCTTGTTCCTGAGTTTAGGGGGAATGGTTTAATTTCTCCCCATTTAATATGATATTAGCAATTGGTCTGTTGTATATGGCTTTTATTGTTTTAAAGAATTTTCCCTCTATTCTTGTTCTCTCCAAGGCTTTTAATATGTATGTGTGTTCTATTTTGTCAAAGGCTTTTTGGGCATCAGCTGAGATGATGCGGTTCTTGGTCTTAGGTCTGTTAATATGGTGAATTATGTTTATTGATTTACGGATGTTGAACCATCCTTGTGTTTGTGGCATGAAGCCTACTTGATCATGATGTATAATTTTTTTTATCATTTTCTGGATCCTGTTAGCTAATATTTTGTTGAGGAGAGTTGCATCTGTGTTCATTAGTGATATTGGTCTATAGTTCTATTTTTTTTTTGGTTGGGTCTTTGCCTGGTTTGAGGATGAATATAATATTAGCTTCATAGAATGAGTTTGGGAGTTCTCTCTGTTTCTATTTCATGGAAGAGTTTGAGGAGTATTGGTATTAGCTCCACACTAAAGGTTTTATAGAATTCACTGGTGAACCCATCTGGGCCTGGGCTTTTCTTTGTTGGGAGGCTCTTGATTACCTCCTGTATCTCGCTGTAAGTTACTGGTTTATTTGGTTGATTTATTTCTTCTTGATTCAGTTTGGGCAGTTTATACTTCTCTAAGAATTAACCCATTTCTGCAAAATTGTCGTTCTTTAGTGAGTAGAGTTTCTGGAAATAGTTCCTTATGAATGTATGAATATCTTGTGTATTTGTTTTAATTTTTCCAGTTGAGTACCTGATCTTACGGATATGAGTCTCTTCTCTTCTTTTTTTTGTAAGACTTGCAAGGGGGTCTGTCAATTTTATTTATTTTCTCGAAGAACCAGCTTTTAGTTTTATTTATTTGTTGAATGGTCTTTCTATTTTCAATCAGATTTATCTCTTCTTTAATCTTTGTCATCTCTCTCCTCTTAGCCGTTTTAGATTCAATTTTTTCTTGTTTCTCCAAATGTTTCAGGTTCATTGTGAGGTTATTCACCCAATCTGATTCCATTCTTTTAATGTGTGCACTGTGTGCAATGATCTTGCCCCTCAGCCCTGCCTTAGCTATATCCCATAGGTTGCTTTGTGATGTATTTTCATTGTCGTTGTGACTCATGAATTCATTAATTTCATCCTTAATTTGTTCTGTGACCCAAGTGTTAGATACCAGTGAGGGGTTTAGCCTCCAAGTATTTGTGTAGCCTCTGTGGTATCCTTTGTTATTGAGGGTTACCTTGATTCCATTGTGATGAGATATAATACATGGGATGATGTCAATACTCTTGTATTTGCTGAGGTTCTTTGTGTGGACTATGACATGATCTATTTTGGAGTATGTTCCATAGGCTACTGAGGAGAATGTGTATTGGGTCTCTGTAGGGTGAAAAACTCTGTACAGATCTATCAAATCCTTTTGGCAAATGGTGTTACTTAGGCCTTCGGCTCCCTTGCTAATCCTCTGGGTGTTGGATCTGTCTCTTGGAGAGAGTTGAGTATTAAAGTCTCCCACTATGATTGTGTCTGGGTCTATCTTGTTCTGTAGTTCTGTGAGAATTTGTTTGACATATTTAGGGCCTCTTTTGCTCGGTGAGTATAAATTTATCACCGTGATATCTTGATTCTGGATTTTTGCTTGTATTAAAATGGAGTGCCCTTCTTTATCTTTGTGAGCTGATTTTAAAGAGAAGTCCAGCTTGTCTGAGATCAGGATGGCTACACCTGCCGTTTTGGTAGGTGCGTTTGCTTGGAAGATCTTGCTCCATCCTTTCATTCGGAGCCTGTTTTTGTCCCTTGCTGTTAGATGGGTCTCTTGAAGACAACAGATAGCAACTTTTTGTTTATGGATCCACTCTGTCAGTCTGCTCCTGTTTATACCATTTATATTCAAAGAGATCATGGATAAGTGTGTTTTTTTTCCCTTCCATTTTCCTGTTAGGCTATGTTTCCTCTCCCTTCTTTCTTGTCTTTATTGACTGCTCTTCCTGTTGGGCTCTGGCTATTGTAGTTTTTTTCTGTTCTGTCCGGGGGTCCTGTACATTTTCTGTTGGGTGGGGTTCCCCTCTTAGAATTTGCTGTAAGGCTGGTTTTTGTATTCACATAGTCCTTTAGATCCTCTTTGCTATGGAAAGATCTGATTTTCCCCTCCAAGGTGAATTCTAATTTTGCTGGGTATCTAATTCTGGGTTGGCAGTTGTTGGCAGTTGTGTTCTTCCAGGCTCTTCGTGCATTGTAAGTTTGTGTGGAGAGGTCTCCCGTGATTCTGATCTTTGTTCCATTGTAATATAGCTCTTTCTTTGTTTTGGCTGCCTTCAAAATTTGCTCTTTATTCTTGAGATCTGAGGTCTTGATAATTATGTGCCTAGGCGAGGATTTTCTAGGGTCTAGTCTTCCAGGTGTCCTGTATGCTTCCATTACTTGGGTGAGGGTATCCCTTGTGAGATTGGGGAAGTTCTCTGCAATAACTCTATTGAATATGTGTTGTATACCTCTGCTCTGCTACTCCTTTCCTTCATCCATTCCAGTTATATGCAGATTATATCTCTTCTCCCTGTCCACTGTCTCCTGGATTATTCTGCCCTGGAATTTGACAGTTTCTTGGAGTGTCGTAATCTTCTGGTCCTTATCAGCTGCATCGTCATCCAAAAGATAGATTCAAGATTCAATATGATCACTTCTTTGTGATGTGGCTTCCAGTGTGGTTTGCATTGAGGCGAGTGAGATGTGTATAGTTGGTCAGATCAACTCTCATTGTGGTAATTTCTTCTTTTAATGAGTTGTGTTTTGAATCTATTTTGTTCATGCATTTCATTTCTCAGGATGTTAAGGTCTTCTTTAACGGAGGAGTAGACTGTATCTATTTTTGTTTCCATTTCTTTCTTGATTTCCTGTAGATTTTTCAAGACTTCCATTCTAAGCTCATGAAACTGTTTTCTGAATCTGGTCCTGAGGATTTCGATCATTTCTGCTATCTTAGTCTCAGTTGGTCTTCTGTTCTCTATCTCCTCCTCGGTCATACTACTTTTTGGAGCTGGTGAGTTGGCTTGACCTTTCATGAAATTTGTAATATTTCTTTGTGATTTACACATCTGGAGTTTTTGTACTTTCAGGGGCCTGTAGGTGGCGACCTTGGCTTGGCTTTGTGCTGGTTCCCTCTGGTCCATAAGTGGGGACTTGTTTGTGTCCTGGCTCTGGGTTTCAGTTTGGCTGTTGAACCTTACTGCCCTATGGGTGAGCGTGACTGTCTCGGTTGTTGCCGAGGCCCTCATCGCAGTTAGGGGTGGGTAGGTTCTGTGTCTTTCTCTGCAGGATTTTGCTCGGCCGCTGTGTTGTGCTGACCCTTGTGGGCCTCTGCTGGGGGTTTGCAGGTCGCTGATTCAGCGTGGTGTGGAGACTTTTCTCTTCTTTGATTCTTTCCCCTCTAGTTGTTGTGGGTCAAGAGAGCTCACCTCTCAGATTGAGTATTCCTGCTGAGGGGTGGCTCACCCACCTGTGCGAAGTGTTCCTGTCGGAGCACGTGTTTCTGTTGAGGGGTGGCCCACCCACCTGTGCGGAGTGCACCATTCAGAATGGGCATTGTCGCTGGAGGGCCCTGCCCACTTGTGCGGAGTGAGTCTATCATCGCAGGCGTTGCTGCTGAGGGGCAGCTTGCCCACTTGTGCGCTCCCGCGGGGGGTGGGCACGAGATCCTCCTGCTAGAGGGCTAGCACACTGATCCACGCTGGCCCTCTGGGGGGTGTGTGCGTGTGCACTCTCGTGCTTCTTTTGGGGGCGAGCTGCCCCAGATTGTTGGAGGGTGCTTGTGCCCTCTCAGGAATCTACTGTGGGATGGTATGTGTGGTTCCCAGCAGGTTCCAGGTTCTGGGCATGGGTTGGTACTTACAGACTCTCTGCACCTCTGCTGTGAGTGGGGGAGGGGGTGCTCAGACCCAGGTGACCCTGCTGGGCTGGTATTGCACACCAGCAAGCCTGTGACTGTTGTTCAAAAAGCCCGCACAGACCAGGGCACCTCAGGTGGCGTTCAAATGCCTACCAGTCCCCCGGTGGGTCTCTGCTGGGGGGGAGGGCTGGTGCCGACATAGTCAGGCTCCCCAGCTGGGGTTTTGGGGGATGCTGGCCTAAGGTGTCTTCTGGTCACTTTGTTGGGCGATGCTCCATCCACTGCTAGCTCCTGCATCCTCCCAGGAGCTGTAGGGTCCTAGAGCTGCCAGATATGTGACTGTTTTCTTCCCTCAGGGTAGGGAGGGGGATGGAGGGAGCCCTAGCTTCTTTGTCCCCTTGTGATGAGATCTACATGAGGTTTTTGGTCTCTTCTAGAGATGATCTCCCATTGGGGGTGGGGCAATGGAGAACTTACTGGTCCTGTATTGTGTGTGAGTCCCGCAATGCTGTGGGCATTTCCAGGCTGGCGTGTAGCGATCAATCCTTTGGCCGTGGCGGTCCTGGCTCTCTCCATCTGGCTCTCCCTGTCTGCACCACCCCATACCCTTGCTGTTGTTGTCTGGTCCTGGCCATTTGGACTTGCAACACCGGTCCCGGGCCGCCATCTGTCTGCATCCGGTCTGTGCACAGTCTGGGGCCCATGGAGTTCCTGCTGTCCAGCATCTGCATTCATGGTGGGACTTTTTGGCTGTTGCTTCTCTGGTCGCTGATGGTCTGCGGTCCCGTTTACTGGTGCTGGGGCCGATTTCGCAGCCTGGCCCTGTTCGGGATAGGGTAGGGAGGGTACCCCAGAGATTTTCTGGCGCCATGCAGTTTATAGGCTTTTCTTTCATTGTTCTTTTTCGTTTCCTGTGTTTCTCTGTTTGTTCTGGTTGTTGGGTTTGTTGGTCTCTTGATGAGGCATTGGATGTTGGAGTCCCCAGCTCACTATTTGGTTGGAGCGAGTTGTGGTGCCTCCCTATTTTGAGGGTGCCATCTTCCCTCTCCTAGTTAAACCCATTCTAAGAATAGAAGAGGAAGTATTTAAATAGCAGGGCATCCCTCCAGTGGCAAAAAATGTCTATAATAACTCAGCATGTGGTTTGTCCCAGGAGATGGGGTTCCTGGGAACCAGTGCCCAATTTCCCTTCTCTGGGCCTACAGGGCTCTGGGGCTCATAAGGTGCTGCACTGGGTGGGCAGACTTCTGCGCCTTTCCCCCAACAGCTCTGAATTCCTTACGGTTGAATGTCTGCCCTCTCCTGCTTACTCTCCTCTCCCTGAGAGTGGTAGGGTAGGATGCATGCTGGCTTCCATTTTATATCTTCAAAGGTTCATTCATCACATTCAGAAATACTTGGCAATTGACCCAGGGACAATTTGCTATGCAAATTGCTGGACGTGCCTACCCCTCCACTGGATTATCTGCCACCCAAGGCTGGCTGTCTCAGCCCTGCAGAGGCTCTACCCAGCCTAGGTGCACTGGCCTCCTTTAGCAGTACTGTGCATGGCCTCCTACCCCTAGGACCAGCCCATCTTTGCTTAAGTCCCCCAGGGGTCCTCCTGGCTCCCTCCACCATATCTCACCGAACCTGTGTAAGTTCTTACTGCTTCCCCAGCTTTGCTCTCTCCATGTAGGCTCAGCCCAAATCCCTTCTAAGACTCCCTCTTCCAGAACCGGGTCTTCCATCTGTCCCTGATGCTGGGGACCTAGCAGAGCACCTGGTCCTGTACTTTGTGGAGGTTTCCATTCCCTTCTTTCTCCTCCCTCTGATTATCCACCTGGCAGGAGATCCAATTCCCAGTAGCTATAAGGTCCAGCCAGGACCTTTGTCGCAGGAACTAGGTGATCCATTGCAAGTATCTGTAAAGGGGGAATTGAGGCTGTATCATGAAGCTTGCTGAGTCTCTAGAGACCCCACCCCCACCCCCAGGCTCCACACTCCAGAGATCTCTGCCAAATGGATGGCACCCAGCACTGCCAGAAATCTAGGGTTCTGTATGCTTTGTCTGAGTGACTCTTTCGAGAGTTGTCTAGGAAGCCTGACATTAATTTACCATTTTAAAAACTGACATTGTTGTGTTGAGGTCAAAGGAAAACATAAGTCCTGGCTGTTACTGGCAACTGGGGCTTCACATTTTCTCTGACTCAGGGACTAAAGAAGTTCTCTTCTTTCTCCTTCACTTTTCCTTCTCTCCAGCCCCCTCCACTGGTGAGAGCACCCTGAGTCTATTTTGTGCAGTGAGGCTGGGTCATTCTCAAGGGCCAGTCTTCTCTTTCTGGTGGGTAAATGGGAGGAGAAACCCATCTAGCACTGCACTGTCCACGGTGAGCAACGTTCATCTCCAATGTCTTCTCCACACTGTGTTTTCAATTACCTTCCAACACACCTCCAGGGAGCCCAGCCAAGCTGGAGGATTAGTAAAATAATGAGTTTTAATTATTTAACTTTGCTTCCCCCTCCTTACTACCCCATCTTTATTCTTTGACAATATTGAGTCTAATTCAGGTCCAGATGTGCTGGACGATGCATGACAGGTAATTTAAAGAATGTATCCATGTCATTGTCATGTAATTAACTTAAATAATGTAAAGGATCTATCCATTCAATCTATCCATCCAATTTAAAGAATCTACCTTATGGTATACAAATGGATTTTTTTCAACATGCCAGAGATTATTTCTGGTCATATTAAGACAACATAATGTCAGTGTCTTTCTAATAACATGACTACTTATGTGGAGTTTGTTCATTTCTCTCTGACAGTATTGAACTTTGTGATTAGACTTGGGTTTGGCTTAGACAACAAATCTCTTAAGAAGCTTATTTTATTTATGTTTTATTTTGGGAATTTCGCATCTGTTTTTCAGTGTATGTTATAATCTTGAAAGTATCTTAACACTGCTGATGTTAGCGGCTTATATCTGTAACCCTTGCTACTCAGGAGGCTGAGATCTGAGGTTCAAAGCCAGCCAGGCAGAAAAGTCTGTGAGATACTTACCTCCACTTCATTAGCAAACAGTCAAAAGTGGAGGTGTAGAGCCAGCCTGAGCAAAAATGTCCATAAGACTCTAATCTCCAATAAACTTCTCAGAAAAGCTGCAAGTGGCACTATGGCTCAAATGGTAGAGCACTAGCCTTGAGCACAAAGAGGCTCAGGGACAGTGTCCAGGACTAGAGTTCAAGCCCCAGGACAGGCAAAATAAATAAATGAATGAATGAATAAATAACAAAAATAAATAAAAGCCAAAGAGAGCATGAGAGACAGAGTTCAAGTCCCAACTCTGGCTCTCACACACAAAACCTAAACTAAAGTATTCTTGATTTTTTTTTGAAAGTGAAGAAAACCACCTTAGGAATCCATCTCAAGTAGATTCTTTGTATGGGATAAATCTTTAATAAAAGCATGTATCATTTTTTGTTAGTCTAGTCGAGTTCTGCTTCTTTTCAGCCTATTTCTTGGCATATATAAATGAAGAAGTATCTCCAGTTAAAATATCAACTTTCTCACTCAATACTTGAGAAAATTGTCCTAACAAATTATAACGACTACAAGGGGACTTTGAACTTTCTTTTCTAGGTCAGGCAGGTAGAGGTTTCCAAATGTATGTAACACAGAAAGAATGTCCCACAACCAAAGTCTTAGTTCCAGCAGATCCAAAACAGTCTCCCACCAGGAATCAGCTGTGTGGGATGGAGTCATGCACAGTCCAGTCCATATGATTTTACCTGGGTGGAGGTGGTCAGGATGATGTAATCTCCTATAGATGACTGTCAGTCTGTCCTTGATCTTAACCCCAGTGGAATCTCCATGTTGGAAGGGATGGACAGGAGCAGCAGCAGCAGCAGTAACCAGTGTCTCCCAGTGGCTCTAATAGACTGTCACACCTCCTACTCGGTTATTTTTGTAACTCCCTGAACATACTGGTTAACGAAGCTTGAACTGAGGCCTGACTTTCATGACATCTCCTAGTATTTTCCTGGTTGCCTTTTAAGTACACTGGCTTTTCCAGGCTGGCACCGCACTTTTTAAAGAACAGATTTAGGCAGTGGCCCCTGGATAATTTTAATCAGAGCAATAACCTTTAGTAACCAGATCTTTTAAAATATGGCTAGGATTTTCTAGGCAGATAAAAGGAGGCTTGGGCCTGTAACCATCTCTCACAAGCCAAGTACTGTCTCCACACTTGAACACATGTTACTACGGTTTCCATGCCTCTAACTTCTCCTGCCTCATCTTTTTGAAATGATGCTGGTCCCTTGATCTTAAAGGGGAGGTGATGGGCAAAGATCATCCATCTTCTGTAACTTCTTTAACTGACTCAGGGATGTTGACCTTACCTAGCCAGGAACCTATAACCTTAGCATACTTTACCAAGGGGTATCCAGGATCAGTAGTTACTAGGAACTTTATTTCAAACTAGAAATCACATGCAACATTTAACTTTTAACAACTGCACAATCCTTTTCTTGGGCTACAACAGTGTACTGGTATAAATTTCTGGTTTGCAATAGCATTTTTCTGACTGGCTGGGGAAAATGATCTCTGATGACCTAACAATGCCTAAATTAACTTTGCAGGCATTAGGCAGATCTCAATAAAGACTTGTTCTAAGGTCCACATGTAGAGCCAGAGTGAAAGACCAGAGTAACCCCATATTGTACTAAGACCCCATTCTGTACCTGACTGACCTTACCATAAACGCCCTCAGACAGGGAGTTCTCAGAAAAACTATAAACACACATAAGAGTGACTGGCAGCAAAGAAACACAAGTTTTGGAGTTATGCCAGAACTCCCCCACCCAGGTATGGTTTCCAGTACCTAATTAAAAACCTGCAGCTGTGCACGTATACCCCTTGCTACACCCCTATGGTTTAACCAATCAGTTTTAAATGCGTCGGTCCCTTGATCTGACCAATGACCCTTTCCAGATTCCTTCCTGCCACCAAATGCGCCAAACATGCTTTTGAATTATTTTATAAGCTTCCCACGGTGTGTATTGATTTGTTAAAAGATGCTATGATATATGTTAAGTCCCTGCCTTCCCCAAAGAATGTATAAAACACCTGGAAGCTGGAAGCTCAGGGCCTCTTAGCATCACCAGAGTGCTGAGTGTGTGGAGGACTGAGCTAGCTCGAAATAAATGCCCTTCTTATTGCTTGCATTGGTATTGGTCTCTGGATGTTTTGGGGGGATCTATACTCGAACATTTCACACAAACTTTTTCTAAATGGGTGAATTTATGTGGCTGGTGTCAGCCCCAAATTGCCTAAGTCTACCCTGAGGATGGAAGTCAATGTTTCCACTAAGCCAGGGCTAATCGATCTCTTCAAGGAAACTCTCAGTGCTGACAGTAGCTTGGCAGAAGGCATTCCAATTTCCCAATCCTTTCGGGGTCTCACAGCTTGGATTTTCAGGCTCTCATACAGTGGGTTGGGATTTTTAAACTATCCATCCCATTTGACAACCTTAGCTTTACTACCCAGTATCACAGATGACTGGCAAGTTCCTGACCAGTTATAAAAGTAGACAGACATGGGCACTAGAAAGGCATGCTTACAAACTATTCTCCTATGACATCCCTGCTCTGATTAACTTTGAAGGGCCAAGCACAAGTGACTCCTGGATCTGACATCATCTCTGCCATCCCAGCAGTGGCTTACTGCCTCTGGATGTTCCATCACTTTTGTTTCAGGAGTGACTTCTCCATGCTGGGATAAATGCACCTTTGGTATTTCTCTGGGGGGTCGCTGGACTTGGACTCAGGGCCTGAGTGCTGTCCCTCAGCTCTCCAGCTCAAGGCTAGCACTCTACCACTTTGAGCTCTAACACACATCTCTGCTGTCAGCACTCTGCTGGCTGATTAGAGATGAGACTCTCACAAGGGACCTTTCTCTGCCTGGGTTGGCCTTGAATGGCAGATTTCAGATCATGAGTCTGTACATAAGGCCACTTTACACCAATTAAAAGCAACAAGGCGGTCACCACAGAAGTAGTTTTTAACCATGATCTTACCTGTAACTTATTAAGGGTCAAGGTTACATCTGACAAACTTGTAAGAATCCTCTGTCCTTCTCTGTGGACCTGCCTGCCTTTTTTTTTTTTTTTTTTTTTTTTTTTTTTTTTTTTTTTTACAAAAAATCCTGCAATGAAAACTGGAGTAGCAATTAAACAATTATCTTGGTAACCCTAATTTTTCCTTTATCCAATTTGAAACAAACATTTAGGACAATTTCACTTCCAAATTTTATATCTAGAAATCCATTCTTTTTTTTTTTTTTTTTTTTGTTTTTTGTTTTTGGCCAGTCCTGGGCCGTCAACTCAGGGCCTGAGCACTGTCCCTGGTTTTTTTTTTTTTGCTCAAGGCTAGCACTCTGCCACTTGAGCCACAGCACCACTTCTGGCCATTTTCTGTATATGTGGTGCTGAGGAATTGAACCCAGGGCCTCATGTATACGAGGCAAGTGCTATTGCCACTAGGCCATATTCCCAGCCCTAGAAATCCATTCTTGATTTCTAAAGCTTTATACTAATCTCTACTTTAATACTTACACTTAGCTCTCATTTGCATTTGAAGAACCCTTTGAAGCTGGAGGCATTAGGCACAGCCCATTGCCTCAAGCAGCGTGTTTAAAAGGGCCATTTTCCATACTCTGAGTTACTGCTTAGAAAACCTTAAGCTCAAATGATAAGTTTTCTTAATGCAAGAATTACAAGCACCAACACTGTACCACTCAGCATCTTTGCTTTTTCAAAACATCCAAATTGCAAAATAGCACAGAAATCAAATTACATCATACAAATAAACTTTTTTAACCCTCTTTAAGACTTTTCAAATTTTAATCCATCCTAAGGGGCAGTTTTAGAAACATCAATCAAGTCATTCATTTTTACCATCAGGTTTCCAGTGTTCAATTGAAAGCAAAAGAGACCGGAAAAAGAAAGGCCTCCATTGGCCTGTCCTACAGAACGGGCCTATACCCATCCCACTCCTTAGAGCTTTATGAACTGCCTTGGTGCCAGCTAACCCTCTTCCACCATGCATGGACTCCCCCTATGGCCTGTCCCACAATGTGTGGACTCCACACAGGGCCTGTCCCACCATGGACTCCGCACTGTGCCTCTCCCACCATGTGCACTGTCTAAGCTGTATTGTATACTGTTATGCCTAGATTTCCGGTCCCCAAAGACCACCAAAGAGCCGATACCAATGCACATGCATGAGAGTCTTTATTGCAAGCTCGAGCCTGGACTCCCAACCATCACCAACGCAGCAGATCTGGATTGAGAGTCCCGAGCCTCAGATAGGCAGGGTTTTTATTGTGATTACAAAAGGGGCAGGGTATTTCCAACTTGGCAGATACTTGATTGGATGGCATTTAGCAAGCAAGTCTTGTCATATTTCTGTTGGCTATCTACCCTTTCAGTTATCTATTTTGGCTTTGATATCAGGAACTTGCCTCGATATCAGGAATTGACAACAGGTGGTCATGTAGCACTGATGCAGGGGGTAGAGCAAGTCACAAGTGGGTTAAGCAAGCCATCTACAGAAGCAGAATATTGCGGTCAGGCTGACCAAGTACCAACTTTATTTTAACAATTGTGACCATGTTTCCCCATTACCAGTAAGCAAACTTGAGTGGGCTAAAACAATCCAGTACTCAATCATAAGTAAACCAACCCAACAGTTATCATAGCATTTCTACTACTATTATGGTTATTTCTAAAGTCTATGACTATGATCATTTTTTTTTACTGTCTGTTACCATGGGTGTTACCCAGTACAGAGGGGAACAATTGCTCCCTACATTTTTAAATGTCAAACTACAAGAAACTAGTCTCACGGGTGGGGGTGCAGCCCTCTATCATGGAGTCATCACCAGGGTTTAGAAGCTGTCATAATTTTAACACTAAAACTTATATTTAGTTTCTCCAGTTTTCAGGTCAGCCCTAACATTCCCTCCTCTTCTACTGGTTACTGAGGGGGCCAATCATGGCCTCATTATCATACATTTCTATGCCTTCCATGTCCAGGGGCTAATACTGAGACCTGAGCATAATTAGCTGTACTGTGCTGACACAATCTCTTACAAATGTAGTGAGCCTGTTAAGAATACTAGGACCAACCATTAAAGTAAATATTACCAACATCAAAGGTCCTGCTACTGAGGTTATTAACAATGTCAGCCAAGGGGACCAGTTAAACAAAGACTCATAGCATCCCATGCTTTCAGCTTATCAATGGATGCATGTATTCCCTGATGTCCAAATCTACTTGAGCAATGAGAAGTTTATAGATGGCTCCAGATGACTGTCAGCCCATCTTTGATCTTAACCCAAATGGTATGGGAGGGGATGTGGCAGCAACAGGCAGCAGTGTCTCCCAGTGGCTCCCGTAGAATGTCACACCTTTTGCTGGGTTACCTGTACCTTTCTGCATAGACTGGTTAAAGAAACTTATACTAAGGCCTGACTAGTGAAATCCCCTAATATTTTCCTGGTTGCCTTTTAGCAAATGTTGGTTAGACAATTTAGCTATTGCTTCAGGACCAAGCTTAGGGCATAAGGGAGGAGGCCTCCCGAACATTATTTCATGAGGTGCGATGCCCTTAAAGTATGGTGTAGGAGGGCCGTCCAGTTTTTGCCAGTTCAAGGGCTAATTTGATTAAGGTCTGTTTCCCTCTCTACCTGACCTGAACTTTGGGGGTGATAGGCACAACGTAATTTCCAATTAATCCCCAATGATTTACTTATTAGCTGCGTTACCTGAGGGGTGAAAAGAGGGGCCATTGTCTGAGACTATGGCTACCGGGAGTCCAAACCTGGGAATTATCTCTGCCAGCATCTTCTTTACTACTGTCTGTGCTGTTTCCCACTTGGTTGGGAAAGCTTCCATCCATCCTGAGAAAGTGTCTACAAAAGCTAGCACCTTAGACAAATTGATTGGGCACTTTCCAGCGGCCCGGAGACCACCCAAAAGAGCCTGGCAATAAACCTTTAGCCACTCCCTACCTGCCAACGAATTCAGTGGGGAAGAGGACGTCTAGTGCCTGAGGCTTCATTGAGAAGGGAGGGTCAAAGTGGGAGTACAGCAGTGGGACAAGGGGGCTCCCCACTTTATCTTGCCTCATCTTTTAAAAGGAGCTGATGGGCAAAGATCATTCATCTTCTGTAACTTCTTCAGCCTGGCTGAGGGGCATTGACCTTACCTAGCCAGGAACCTATAACCTTAGTCTACTTTACTGAGAGGCGGCAGGATTAGATGTCTATTAGGAGCTTTACTCCAAACTGGAAATTACATTTAACATTTAACTTTTAACAACTATACAGTCTTTGGGGGGCTTTTAACATTTTCATTTGCAAAAGCATTTTCCTGACTGGCTGAGGAAACGGATTTCTGATAACCTAGCAATGCCTAAATTACCTTTGTAGGCCTCAGGTACGATTATGACACAATCTCAGGTCCACAAGTTTCCTTTCCTGAACAGATAGGACAACTCAGAATTTTTACTGCCACTTAGGGCTTTGAGCAGATGCAGGGGGTTGGAATTTTAAACTATCCCCCCATTTGACAATTTTAGCTTTACTACCAACTATCAGAGATGACTGGCAAGTTCCTGCCCAGTAGACAGACATGGGTATTAGAACGGCATGCATACAAACTATTCTTCTAGGACGTCCCGGCTCTGATTAACTTGGGAAGGGCCAAGCACACATGACTCTAGGATCTGACACCATCTCTGCCATCCAAGGAGTGGCTTACTGTCTCGGGATGCGCCATCACTTTTGTCCCAGGAGTGACATTTTTATTTTGAGGTAAATGCACCTTTGGCATTTCTCTCAATCTGTCGCTGGACTTGGACTCAGGGCCTGAGTGCTGTCCCTCAGCTCTCCAGTTCTAGGCTAGCACTCTGCCACTTTGAGCTCCACACAACTCTGTTCCCAGCACTATTCTGGCTGATTAGAGATGGAGACTCACACAGGGACCTTTCTCTGCCCAGGCTGGCTTCAAACCGCAGTTTTCAGATCAATGAGTCTTACAAAACGCCACTTTACTCCAATTAAAGCAACAAGATGGTCCACACAGAAGTAGTTTTTATGCATGATCTTACCTGGAACTTATTAAAGGCCAAAGTTACATTTCATAAACGTGTAAGAATCATCTGTCCTTTACTGTAGGCCTACCTGGAAACTGTTATAAAACCTGCAAGGCAAACTGGAATAGCAATTTAAACAATCATTTTGGCAGCCTTAATTATTTGTGTCCAATTTAAAACAAACATTTAGGACAACTTTATTTTTAAATCTCATATCTAGAAATCCATTCCTGATTGTTTTTAATTCTAACATTAACCTCTGTTTTAACAATTACACTGTAGCTTTCACTTGTATTTGAAGAACTCTGAAATCTAGAGGCACTGGTCACAGTCCATTGCCTCAGGGTGGTCCATTTAAAAAGGGCCATTTTTATTTCCTGCAGTCTGAGTTACTGCCGCGAACAGCTCTGAACTCAAATGACAGTTTTCTCTTAATGTAAGAATTACAAGTACCAGAATTACAAACACAAGAATCTAGACTTAGCATCTTTGTCCCTTTTTTTAAAGACACATTGAAATTGATACATAGCCTAGAAATCAAATTACATTGTACAGATAAACTTTTAACTCTCTTTTGAAAACTTAAAAATTTTTTAAAACCTCCCAAAGGGAAGTTTTAGATTTCAATAACATCATCACATCACCTACTTTACCATTAGAATTTTATGTCCACCTGTAAGGAAAAGATACAGGATAAAGAAAAGCCTCCATTTATACATCCCATTCCTTGGGGCTTGATGAATTGCCTCTGTGCCAGCTTATTGTTTTTTTTTCACCATGTGTGAACCCCCCCCCTCAGGGCCTGTCCCACCACATTGACTGGCTAAGCTTCACCTTTGCCAGATCACCCCTCACTCCTACGGATAGGCACACAGGCTCATCCTAAGTTTTTCTGTCCTTCCCCCCCCCATCTTTAACTGAGAAACCCAAGAAATTTTTTTAACAGTGATAAACAAACATTAATATCCAAATTTGACATTTAACCCCGAATTTTAACAGCAGAGGAAAATAAATTTTACATTTCCAAAGTCTTTTGCTAAACAAAATAACTTGATTACAGTGTAAATACCCTTATGCATTAAGATATCAGATTTTTTTTAAACTGAAAATTAAAGAATCTTTAGATATTTTTAACTGTGTTTTTTTTTGTTAACTATGCACTAATTCTTTAAAACATTTGGTAAGGCCCAAACTTGATGACCTTTGAGTTTAAACTTAAATTGACCCATTTTTACATTATACTGACAATTTCAATCTTGAACATGTTCACACTCACACATGCACACACATACACAGGTAAAAGATCTTAAAGTATGCAAAATAAATACCGGCCGTACATTTTCCAGTGGCAAGAGGTATTTATGCCAATTTTACTCTTGCAATAACCATACAAGATTTAAGACAAAACTTTTACCAAATGGCTTTAGCATTTTCCAGCCTCATTTACCAGGGCTTGTTGGTTTTAGCAAGACATTTTAGCACACTAAATACTTTTCTGCTGAAGATAGCTGGAAGGGGGGTTCCCTGACCTAGGTAGGACTCAGCCCACCCAGTACTTGACTCTAGTCTCAGCCCAATTTTGACTAGAGTATTTTACAGATCAATTGACCTTTAAATACCTTCAGTTGGAAGAAAATGGTTATTTGAAGCTGATCTCTCTTCCCCTCCGTCCTCCAGATTTTGGGGGACCTGGGGAGGCTGTTTGGAACTCTATACCAGCAGAGGTCACGTGTCCCATGTCTTCTTTGGAAGGTGTTCCTGAGGGGGTAGAAAGGGCCTTAACCAGGAAGGGGGGCGGGTTCCACCAAATCCTGCCAGACCAGGATGTAGAACAAAAGGTGATTAGTTTCCCCCCCTTTTTTTCCTTCTATATTTAAGTCAAGTACTCGACTTTTCATGTCCTTAAAATTGTCTGTCAGAAGAGAAGGAGGAGTTGTCTGAGTCTGTCCGGCAGAAGAGAAAGAGGAGTTGTCTGAGTCTGTCCCATCTTATCATGAGTTTCAGAAAAGTAAATACAAACAGCCAAAAACAAACACCAAAGAGACACACAAAAAGCCACAAAGCAGATTCCTCAAGAAACAGATTCCTTCCGCCCAGAGGAGGAAGAACAGAATGGGGAACATTGGCCTCACCCCACTGGGCGGGAGCAACCCGCTTTGTTCCTACCAATTATACAGAGTGAGGAGGGAACTTTACTCAGACAGAGGCCTGGAACATCTTCCAAGACCCCGGTTGACGACCCACCTGCACATCTGCTTAAGTCTTATGACAACCTTACAGAATATTACTGATTTGGGCGCCACAACAGACAAGACAAACGAGACAAAACAACAAAAGACAAACTCACCCATCAGTGCCAGATTCTCCAGTTTTGGGGGTCCTGGGGTCTTGGGAATCCTGGATGAGCCCCCAAGCTGTTATGCCTAGATTTCTGGTCCCCAAAGACCACCAAGTAGCCAATGCCGATGCAAACGCACGAGAGTCTTTATTGCAAGCTCGAGCCTGGACTCCCAGCCGTCACCGACGCAGCAGATCTGGATTGAGAGTCCTGACCTTCCGATAGGCAGGGTTTTTATTGTGATTACAACAGGGACAGGGTATTTCTAACTTGGCAGATACTTGATTGGATGGCATTTAGCAAGCAAGTCTTGTCATATTTCTGTTGGCTATCTACCCTTTCAGTCATCTATTTTGGCTTTGATATCGGGAACTTGCCTCGAATTGACAACAAGTGGTCACGGAGCACTGATGCAGGGGGTAGAGCAAGTCACAAATGGGTTAAGCAAGCCATCTACAGAAGCAGAATATTGCGGTCAGGCTGACCAAGTACCAACTTTATTTTAACAATTGTGACCATGTTTCCCCATTACCAGTAAGCAAGCTTGAGTGGGCTAAAACAATCCAGTACTCAATCATAAGTAAACCAACCCAACAGTTACCATGGCATTTCTACTACTATTATGGTTATTTCTATAGTCTATGACTACGATCATGTTTTTTACTGTCTGTTACCATGGTTGTTACCCAGGTACAGAGGGAAACAAGTGCTCCCTACATTTTTAAATGTCAAACTATAAGAAACTAATCTCATGGGTGGGGGTGCAGCCCTCTATCATGGAGTCATCACCAGCATTTAGAAGCTGTTATAATTTTAACACTAAAACTTATATTTAGTTTCTCCAGTTTTCAGGTCAGCCCTAACAATACCAGATGCCCAAGTGGGCCTTGAGCCCATGACAACATTTACCACACGCAGGTGGTCAGGCAAGTTAGGCAAGGCAAGCAAGCAGGCATACAGAAGCAGAATTGCTGTTCGTGATTACAATTCCAGTAAACTCTGGTAAACAAAGCAATCAACGCAATACAATTCTTGGTACTGGGTATGACTGGTCTTAATTAGCATTAAATCTCTTTCTTTCTAGAACCTCCCCTAAACTGAGTGCTCTTTCTCACGACTCAAAAAGGGGGTTCTCCTATACCTTTCACTTGGTTTCCATACCTGCACCTTTGCCAGATCACTCCTCACCCCCAAAGGTAGGCCACAGGCCCATCCTAAGTTCTCCTGTCCTTTTCTCTTGATCTTGGACTGAGAAACCCTAGCAGTTCCTTAATACTGATAAACAAATATTAATACCAAATTCTTTAGCATTTAGTCCCAAATTTTAACAGTGGAAGGAAACAAGTTTCAACTTTCCAATGCTTTTTGCTAAGCCAGATAACGTGATTACAGTGCATACATCCTAATGCATTAAGAAACCGAATGTTTCACCTGAAAATTAGAGAAATCTCTTTTAACTATAGTTCCTCTTTAAAACAATTCAACAATCCTTTAAAACATTTGGTAATGCCCAAACTTGACGACCTTTTTGTGAAGAGCCAGAGTGAAGGACCAGAGTACCTCCATATTGCACTAAGACCCCATTCTGTACCTGACTGACCTTAGTGTAAGCCCTAACCCCCACCCCTCGCTTTCCAGTTAAGACCATAAAATCCCTGGGACAGAGAGTTCTCAGAAAAACCATAAATACCCATAAGAGTGACCGGATGGCTGAAACTGATTAAGGGTTAGGCAGAGAAGAAAAGCAAGTTTTGGAGTTACTCCAGAACTCCCCTACCCAGGTCTGGTTTCCAGTATCTAATTAAAACCCTGCAGCTGTGCACATGTCCCCCTTGCTACACCCCTATGGCTTAACCAATTTTAAATGTGTCGGTCCCTTGATATGAGCAATGACCCTTTCCCGATTCCTTCCCGCCACCAAATGTGCCAAACATGCTTTAGAATTATTTTATAATTTTCCCACGGTGTGTAATGATTTGCTAAAAAAGATGCTATGGTGTGTGCTAAGTCCCTACATACCCATTTTTACATCATGCTGATAGTTTTGGTCTTGAACATATTCATACACACACTCATGAAAAAAGATCTTGAAGAGTGCTTGACTCATATACATGAAGCCCTGGGTTCGATTCCCCAGCACCACATATATAGAAAATGGCCAGAGATGGCGCTGTGGCTCAAGTGGCAGAGTGCTAGCCTTGAGCAAAAAGAAGCCAGGGACAGTGCTCAAGCCCTGAGTTCAAGGCCCAGGACTGGCAAAAAAAAAAAAAAGATCTTGAAGATCACAAAAATGAACATTGGGCCATACATTTTCAGTGGCAAGATATATATTTGCCATCTTACTCTTGCGGAAGACCATAACACTTTTTTTAACGAAGCACTTTAGCTGGGCTCCAGTTTTCCAGGGCTTGCTGGTGTGAGCAATGCATTTTAGCATATCAAATACTTTTCTGCTGGAGAAAGCTGGGGTGTGTGTGTGGGGGGTCCCCTGGACCTAACTCTGCCCACCAACAGTACTTGACTCTAGTCTTTAGCCCATCTTACTAGGCATTTTACATATGAATTGACCCTTTAAGTACCTTCAGTTGGAAGAAGGGTGGTTACCAGAGGCTGATCTCTTAGGCCACTATGTGGCCTAGGACTATCTTAGCCCAGTTTTAGCCTGGAGCACTTTACAACCTCAATTGGTTAACTTTAGTTAGTAGTTAGTACAATGTCCTCAGCTGCCTGCATACCCCCAACTGCCTCCTTGCAGAAGGGGACACAACATAAAGTAGGCTCTGGTTTCCTCCATACAGACACAAGACTGAACACAAGAGACTCAAGACTAAGACAAACACAGAAAGAAGCTACTGAACTGGGGCCTCTCCCACCATGAGTGGGGCCCCCCAACGCAACCACCTGCCAAGTGAGCCACTTCCACTCAGCACCACAAGAGCCTCTGGACGCCTTTGGTGTGAGAGGATGAAGGGCGCGTCCTGAGCACATCTGCTCCCGTAAACCTCCTCAATTTTCCCGGATGGTTTCAGAAAAAGATAACACAAAGCACCTGTCTTATCTGCAATTGAGAAGCCAGCCACCGAAGAACAGGAAAGAGGGCAGCAGGCATCCATTGTCGACACTGAAGGGGTTCTGGGAAATCACAGAAATTGGGCTCAACCCTGTACTAGGCTCTCTGAGGCCCCATGCAGAGGCCCGGTCTCAGGGTGTTTCTATAATTTCCATGGGAGTTAGAACATCCCCGGATAATCATCAATTCTTCTTACTCATGGTCATGGAGGAGATGTAAACCAGGAAAGAAGTACTCTAAGCAGTCAGACAAAGGCATGGGTGCCCGGTTCTGATGACTTTGTATGATGGAAAACATTTCAGATAACCCTTAGAGCCAGTGTCTCCATGTGTTTTCTGTTGTGAATTAGTACAGTACCACAGTCTGATGTGCACATCTATGGGATGTAACAACAGGAGCTGTGAGGCCGTTTGTATACTGTGGACCTCATTTTCCCCCATCCCTTGCCCGAGGCTCCATCAGGTACATGCTCCTTGGTGGCAGTGGGCCTCAGACGATCCTCGCTTTAAAGTTCAATTCTGCTACTGCCTGGCCCCAAGCCTTTCTGCAAAGCAAACCTGTCTCATACTCAGATTCCTTGTCACACAATGATTTATTGAGCACCTACCTATCAGGCACCAACAATCCTCCATCATGACTGGTTTTGTAAACATTTTTATTATTCACCATCATTTGACAAAGTAGGAAACAGACTCATGGGGGTGAAGTGACTTGGGCTGAAAGTCACAGGGCTCAAAATGCATAGATCAATTCAAACACTTGTTTGTGTGATGTGAAAGCCCTTCCTTCAAACTCTCTGTAGTGTCCAGACAGACTTACAGCAGGAACATCAGCATCCAAGACTCTTGACTTCTCCGTGAATGTCCAGTACCACTCTCCTTATTAATGGACCTGTTTGCTGCTTATCTTTGGAAATCACTTTTGTCACTTGGTGGGAAGCCCTGCACAAGGCTCACTTCTATCTACCCACTTCTCTTTCACTCTCCATTCCTTTCTGCCTCCTAGCTTCTCCCTCACAAAAACTCCTCAATCGCCATCTAATCCTGCCCCTTTCTGTCACCACCCCTTATCTTCTCCCATCCTTCTCACTCACCTCTGCACTTGCTGGTCCTTGCTTTTCAGACATCTCATTAAAGTAATTGTTTACCTGAATGCCTATTCAAATGTATCTATAATTATGCTCCACAGAAGACACCAGAAGGGGTGGGGGGAAAGAGGATTCAAAACAGATTCTTAATCTATTCCATATGAATCAAATACAACTCCCAAGAAAGCAGCTTAATAGCCACGATTAGTGGAATGTTGCTAGGCCATCCAAGAGAGATGGCACTGTCCACCTCCCTGGCATCAGCTCAGAGACATCAAAGGTCCTCTCAGAAATGAGTAAGACTTTAGGGTATAATTTCTTTTCTTTTCTTTTTTTTTTTTTTTTTTTTGGCCAGTCCTGGGCCTTGGACTCAGGGCCTGAGCACTGTCCCTGGCTTCCTTTTGCTCAAGGCTAGCACTCTGTCACTTGAGCCACAGTGCCACTTCTGGCCATTTTCTGTATATGTGGTGCTAGGGAATCCAACCCAGGGCCTCATGTATATGAGGCAGGCTCTCTTGCCACTAGGCCATATCCCCAGCCCTAGGGTCTAATTTCTTTTTCCTAGTTAATTAACTAGATGAGGAGAGAGCTTGTGAATTCCATGAGAAGGGCTCCCTTGTCCTTGCTCTCTGTCCTCTGGGCACAAGCCCCCAACCCCCACACTCCATCAGGCCTGGTAAGCTTTGGTTTGACTTTCAACTCTGAGCACCGTCAGCTCTAGTGAGTGGTATGGATTGTGTCTGTTTGCTTGGGTTAAACTGAGCTGCTGGCAAAGGCAGAAAATGTCCTTTCTCTGCCTCAACATCTCCTACCAACCTCGCAGTTCTCCCATCCTTCTTGATGTGTGCTGGGAGCTCGGAGTCCAGGAGAGCACTGCCATCGGCTTGAGTGGTCAGCTGCTCACTTGATGCTAAGCTCCAACAGAAGCCTGGGTGCCAGCACACTCACCTGTATCCCCTGAGTTAAAGGCTTTTCCTAGAGACCACCTCGAGGGAAACCTGAGGAAGATTGTGGACAGGTCCATGCTAGTTGAGCTCATGTAGCGACTATTATTTCAGTGGTTTGCAAAAATGAAGCCTCCAACTTGGGGTGCTGATGCATGCTGGTTATCTCAGCACTCCAGAGGTGAAGGCAGGACAATCACGGGTTGGAGGGAAGTCTGGGCTACATAGCAAGACCCTGCCTTAATAAACACTACCATCATCTAAAAGGACAGATTGAAGCCAGGTCTCTGAGTCTGAGAATTTGCATTTCTGAGCAAAGTTCTCTGTGAGGATACTCCACATGAGAATTGTTTTTGAAAGCATCTGCTCTGGAACAGCAACACAGGCCCTTCCCTGGAAACCCACAGGACATACAAAGCCTGGGCCCTTCCCAGATCATGAGTCAGTCCACAGTATCTGCCAAGACTCAAGTAAAGTCACATGAGCAGGAATGCGAGCAGCAGGGTTTGGAGGAATGCCCTAAGGATTCCAGGTAAATATGGAACCGGGGACACGTGGAGAAGAAGGAGTGCCTCAAAGCCGCCAGTAACATGGCAGGAAGGAGACCAGTGTCTTCCCAACAGCCTCCTATGGCTCTGTCTCAGCTGCCAACATCTCCACATTCACAGCCCACTACCACCCTGAGGACCTCCTTACCCTTCACTACCAGAGCCCCAGCATGGGGTGGCAGGGAAAACGATGATTCCTAGGGAATTTTGCTAAGGGAGCAGACCCTGCCTGCTGGTCTGAGGCTGACAGTCATCACTTCTGTCCCCCAATGCATTCCTATGTGTGTCCCGCAGCTCACTTCCTCACTTGTTCAGCTATTACCAGCCCCTCGGCTTAAAGAAATCTTATCCTAATGAGAGACAGGGAAGATAGTTTTGTCTTACTGTTATCACGCCGTGGCAGCCTTAATGAAAAGTCATTATGCACCTCAGTCAAAATTAATCATTTCATAAGCTATGCTAGTTCTTCCTCAACAAAGGAAGAAGTCACCTTCCCAATCATAAGAAAACAAACACACCAGTCAAACTCCACATCCTGAACCACACGAGGCCCTCATGTTTTCAGTGTTTTCTCTCTCAGAGGAACCTGATGCAAGCCAGGTATGGAGAGGCAGGGACTCCTTTAATAGGTAAACAGCTGTTACCAGGTCCCTCTTAATTTCCAGCAATTCCCAATGTGATTCTTCCCTGCCCCTCAGGCTCTAGCTCACAGCTGTGCTGGATTTACTTCTCCACTTACAGTTAAGTGAAACCGTATTAAGCTACATATCATTTAGTCAAGAATAGTGTAGCCCAGAATGGTTTATGACAGCTAACCATAACTTTAATATTATGTGCCAGTCACTGTTCTGTGTTCCACGAGTTAACTCATTTAAACCTTATAGTAATAATTTTGGTTGGCAAGGCCCTTTATCATCACTAATTATTCCCCCATTGGCCTGTAGAGAATCTGAAGGCTAGAGACACTGCATTACTGGTTCAAGGTCACATAAGGTCATATAGCTAGCAGGCCACAAGACCTAGTATGAACACAGAAACTGCCTGTTTAGACACTGTACGATTCCAGCCCCCAAGGACTCAAAGTTTAAACATAACGATGCCAGGTGAGGATTCACAAACTCAGGCATGAAGAGGCCTAGCTTATGCCCCAAATCTCTTTTCCCTTATCACTTGGCTCTTCTTGATCTTTCAGACCAGCTTTATGAAATTGGAAACATTTTTAGAGCCCCAGGAGTACCAGAACTTACTACTGCATCATCAACAGATGCAACTTGACGCTCCATATAAAGCCCTGAAGTAAAAAGAATTTGACTTTTTGTGGCTATCTTCCTCCTCCTCCACCTCTCATCAAAGGATCCTAGGATTCAAGAAGCACATTATACATTACCACATTCTGGAGATGAAGTTATCCTCCCATCCCTCTAGAAACTTACAAGACAGGATCACAGATTAATTTAACAGCAACTATATGCCAAATAGAGCCGATGTCAGGAGAAGGTGCATGGAGCAAAGCTGAGCACAATTTTCTTCTCAGGGTGTGATTGACCATCTTGTGGCCAATCATTGCCATTTAGACCATGCTTCACACTTGCTTGGTGAGCAGGAGCAATCTCACTGAGAAATCAGAGTAGGCTTCTACAGAGACTGAGTCTCAAGTAATGGTTAGCATTTTTTCCTGTGGCAAGTTTGGTTGGGGAAACCTGGAGAGTAACGCAAGAAGTCAAACACATGAAGGAAACCTGGAGAGAAGAGTAAATTGACAGTGATTTGGGTTAGTTAGCAAGAGATGCTTGTAGAACCAACTTTCAAATTACTACCACACAAAGAAAAAAAGCAATCAACACCCCAAATTTAACATTTGTCCTTTCATAGATTTCTAGACAGAAATCTGCAGGTTCCACTGCCACAGGTCATAGGGCACAGAAAGCCACTTTCCTGCTATCTTGAGTATTCCCATATTGGGTGACTCCTAGGTCACCCTTTTCCTCCCAGGTCCTTGTTATAGGGAGGGGGTCAGAGAGACTAGTCCCCACCCCGAGATGTCACAGGGTCTGAGCAAAAACAAGTTCAGCACATGAACAAAGTCAGGAGAAATCAAGCTTTATTGCAAGCACAGAAGCACAGTGCAGACTGGGGAGCAAACACTATGATGCCAAACAGTTCTCAAGCTGGGTTTTTTTTTTCTTTATTCTTAAAATATTTTTTTTTTGTTGAGTTCCTTTGTAAAAAAACAATGGTCACCAGTAACATACAATGAAACAAAATGCACCTGTTTGCATGGATGTTCTGGCAGTAAATCCTAATGCAAGGACATGAATACAACATCAAACGAACAGTACAAACAGCAGAGCACGACGCATTTAACCACAGCTCCAGCATGCCTGGGGGGCTAAGATGACAAGGACTTCCAGTTTCCATCTGAAATAAGATGCTTTGGGGTGGGTAACAAGAAAGAAGTCATCACAGAGGGTCACTACCTTCAAGGGAAACACTTGACAGGAGTTACTGTCTGCAAAGCACTTGATTAGTGCAGATCTAAAAAAAACAAACCCAAAACAACAACAACAAAGTGGCTCTTCAACAAGAGCTAATTTTTTTTAAAAGTAAATATTTGATTCAATTTTTTTTTTATCTATCAATGAAACTATCCCAATATGAAAGTTCTATATTCCATGTTTTGGCAACTCAAAGTATTCCTAAAGATTTTCAATGAAATTGGTAGGTCCTGCAAATAATATAAATTTCACTCATAACAGGAGAGGTTTTTGTTTTGTTTTTGTGTTTTCAGTACTGGAGATTTTAACTGAGGACCTCAAAAATAGTAGACAAATGATCTAACACTCTAGTTGTATCTTTTGGTTTATATTGTTTTTGAGATAAGGTCTTGTTGTGCCAAGTCGCGAAACGACCACCAAGAAGGCCACCGAGACTCAGACATTCCAAAATGCAAAAGTAAGGCAAGGTTCAAGCGAGCTGCAACTCGGGCCTCGTCTTACCCACCGACACAGCGGAGGTTAGGAGGAAGCCCCGAGCTGCGATTATACAGGGCTTATAAAGGAAAAAAAAACAAAGTTACAGCCATCCGGTGTTCAAGCAAGACAAAAAAACAAAGTTACAGCAACGAGGTGTTCAAGCAAGCAAGATCCGGACACGAGTACAAATCTGATTGGCTCAGGGCTCGAGGCATAGGGCTGGAGGCATTCTAGGGGTGGTTAGAGTTAAGCATTCCCAGCGGTTAGAGTTCTTGACCGGCTGGGCCCTAATAAGCTTGTCCTGGGTCTCCTCACAGGGCCTGCTTATCTCAGGTTCACGTGGTAAAGTGGGGTTCGCGTGGTAAAGTGGGGCCTGACTTCAAAGTCTGGCACTTCAGTCTCAATAACTCATGACAGGGCATATTTTGAACTTGTGATCCTCCTGTCTCCACCTCTCATCAGCAGGCATTACAGGTACGTGCCAGCATATCCAGCTTGGACTGGATGTTAGTTTTGTTGGCTATTTTTTCCCGGTCCGAACGCTCTCTGAACTTCTTAGCACTCTACCACTTGAGCATTACTTCCAGTTTTTTCTGTGTAGCTTATTGGCGATAAGGCTTATAATTAGACTTTCCTGTTTGGGCTGGCTTTGAACCCAATCCTCAGATCTAAGCCTCCTGAGTAGCTAGGATTTCAGACTTAAGCCATCAGCACCCAGCAGACTGGACTATTTTTAAGAGTGAAAAATTGAAACCAGTAATCAAAAGTCCTGTCTACAACTGCAGAGCAAGTTTCTGGTTATATTTAATTAGTAAGAAGAAAAGTAAAGTACCACAATAAAATACTTTTTACAAAATCAGAAAGAACTGCCATGAATATATAAGTTAGGGGTAAGAGCACTGACACATTTACAAGAAGGAGTTAAACAAAAGCTCTTATCCAATCAATCTGAAAATTTTTTGTGAGATGTTATATGGAAGACACAAAATAGATTTGTGTTTTATATTATCCTAATTTGATCAAATAGCAATGCCACAATATTTGACCAAGATTTGGGTATAGTAATATTTATACCACATATATGTTTAGCAACCCTTGCATACTGTTGGTGGAAATGTAAATAAGCAACCATAAGCTTTAAATACTACAAGATAAGGAAAAAGGCCAAAAGTTGGAGAGATTTCTCCTTTTGTAACTTCTGACTAGATTATATAGCAAAAAAATATTAATTTGTTACTTCAGAAGAAATCATATAGAAATAAAATTCACTAAAGAAGATATGATATAATTTAAGATCATGAGTATGGAGTATTCAGTGATTCTAGTCAGATAACACCTTCAGGGAAAATCCTTTTCTAACAATATGATTTGTATACCATTAACCTTTCAAACATCACTTCAACTTCATACTATAAAGCTTCCATTTTCTACTTCTCAAAAAAAAATCATTTCGTTTTTGTCCGTTTTTTGGCAGTATTCTCCTCGCACTTTAACACTTGAGCCACACCTCCAGCCCTTTTTGCTTTGTGTCATTTTTCAAATAGGAGTCTCCTGTTTTTTTACCCAGTCAGCTTTTGGAGTATACTTCTCCAATAACTGAGATTTTACAGGCATGAATAACCACCCCTGGCTTATTTGTTGTGATGACTCAACAACGTTTTTATCCAAGCTGATTACAAAACTCCAATGCTTCCAATCTCCACTTTCCAAGTATGTGAGCACTGCAGGCATGAGCCACCGTGCCCAACTACTTTAGCCTTTTAATATCTAACTTTTGTGTCAAATTCTTCAATTTACCCTAATTCTACCATCTTCATTTTAAAAGACTATAAAACCTTTCTTTCCCTCAGGAGTCAGAATCTACCATGTAATTACTCGAAGCAGGAAATTAAAGGTAAAAAAAAATCAAATAGAAATAAGTACACTTATTAGTATATATGGTTTAATCTAAGGAGACCACATAATTGCTCTTTCTGATTAATCTCTGGGCCTTAAAACAGAATAATCAGGAAATTATACTATTATACACATAAAATACTTGAAATCTGTGTCCATTGATGTAAGAGTTAAGAAAATAACAGATTATATGGCTGTAAATGTTTACTGTGAAACATTACAAAATTGGTATTACCACAAGAGAGAAAAAAATCTTAACTGATATTAGACATCCTAAATAACTAGAGGGGAAATGCATGATCAGATTGTAACCCCCAGGGAACAACAACAAGACAATAACATGTGTGTCACAAGGGTAAGTACCAAACAAGCAAACCCCAAGTCAGTACAGTACAGCAATGACTGAAACTTAAATAATATCTTGATACAGAAAGAGAAGGAAAAGATGAAATGTTGACTGCTATCGATAAAAAAGCATCTCAACAATTTACATAAAATGTTACTAGTTCTTTAAAAAAAAGTCATGAGAAAACCAAGCCACAATAAGTTAGCGTTTTCCATAATACATGCTGAATTACTTGATCCCATATCTCTACACTGTTACTGTCTTAATTCCTAAATGTTGTGACAGCATATTTCATAACTGAGGTACATTAGTTTACATCTTTTTATATGTAGTCTAAGAGGGTTAATTTTTCTTTTCCAGTTTTTCATCTTCTTCACCAGCTCCAAAGAAAATCAAAGGAAACATTCCTAGAATGCAGCCAATCGTCACCCCGACAGCTTTGCCCAAATGTGTGCTAACACGTGTTTGCCACATGTCAACTTGTTTTGGTGTAAGATCAGGAATTGACAGGCCTAACCTGGAAACCAAAGCTTCAATGTAACCTGCAAGTCCAAGTCCAGCTAAATCTGACACAAGATTCCCCAAAGCAGCAGCTGCCATTGTTGAAATTCCAAAAATAATTCCAATAGACAATTCGATATGTGTTCCTGCGACAATCATAATTGCATTATCCAAAAAGCCAAACCCTACGAAAGGTATCGCATTGTGGATGAATACATATCTCAGCTGGCCTGGGGTGGGAGGTTGAGCTTCCAATTTTTCTTGGGCGATGGCAAGGGACTCGAAGCAGTGCAGCTCCTTGAGCAGGCAGCTCCTCTCGGTGGAGTGCAGGCTGTAGATGAAGTCGCACGCGCCCTGCGCCGTGTTCAGCGCCTCCATGGGCTCTTTCTTGGAGTGTGTGCCCAGCCGCCAGGGCCCCCCAGGGGCCGTGAGCTCCCGCAGCCCCCGCCCGCAGCAGCACCAGGACGGCGGATGGGGCGCGGCGGCGGCGGCAGAGGCGGCCGGGCCCGGCCTCAGGCTGCGCGCGGTCTGGCTCCCCAGCAGCGGCAGCAGCAGGGACATGGCGGGCGGAGCCACGCGCCCCCCGTGGCAATCTCTGCGGGGCGATGTCTGGGCGAGGCTAACCGGGGTGAAGCCAGAGGCGCTGGGCTCTGCCCGACCCCGCCCCGAGGTCCCCCCGACAGGCAGCCCGGGCGCCTGGCACCATGCACTCGGCGGGCCCGCGCGGCCGCCTCCCCTCGGCTCTCCCGACGCTGCTGGAGGGTCCGCGAGGGATCCTGCACCTCCGCCCGAGAAACTTTCCGGGTGGCGCGGGGCCTGCGGCGCTCAGGAGAGGCTGGCGGGCGGTCGCGAGCTGGGAGTGTGCACCTGTCAGTCAGCTCTTCCACCAAGATGAGTCAGCCACGCGCCACCCTCCTCTGGCGCCGCCCTCCGCGCTGGTTTGCTTTCCCACCACAAGGCCTCCAATCGTCCCCAGCCTGTGGGGCTCTCTCAAACTGGGGTTTATAAGCGCAAAAACCACACGCAGGTTGGTTGCAGATGGCTTGGCAGGATATGTTCTAGTTTCTAAGCAGTATAGAGGATAAATATAAATTCTAACAGCCTTATCATTCAATTAAGAATAACATTTCCATTGCAGGATGTAGATAATACTGAGACAGATTTTAGCCTTGAGTGGCAGATGCAACACAACATTTGCCAGGTCAGCCGGCCACTTACTGTTCATAGCAAGACTAGTTAAAAATAAAGCATTGTCCCAGACCTTGAGCAGGCCTGGGAAAGTAATGTTCAGAGACTCATTCCCATGGTTGGGGATTCTATTTGGGGCCTATACTTTAGGCTGCTTGGCCTCAGTTACTCCATCTTGGTTTGGAAATATGCATCCCCTTATCAGTCCTGAAAATTTCTCATCCCACATCCCTGCTTTGTAACTTTCCTGCCCTGCCCTGTCACATTCCCAGGCTAGTGAAGACCTGAAGCTAAGCTAATAATCCAGGTGAGACTGCAGATAGAGTACCTGGTTTAGACCCGGGCTTCATTCTGTTGTGGAAGTCAGCTGCTAGTTTGCATTGAAAATAAGGAATAGGAAGCCCCCCTCCCCCACCCCCGAGTTGAACCTACACAGCCTATGTGTGGGGGTGTGGAGGATGGTGAGAAAGGAGGGCTTCTGCTCAAATCCAGAAAAGAACTGAGAATGACAATGTTGGGATACACATAGCAGGTTAACAAAAGTAATTTCATAGACAAAAACTTTTGAAAATCAACATTGCACCAACTTCCCTGAAGACACAAGTGTTGAAGATCTTTCTTGAAACCACAGACTAGGACTTTAGTCAGCATTTCCGGGGACGACCAGGGAGGGGAGGTTACAGCCACCTCAGGTGATTCCTAACTACAAGAAAGCTAAAGGAACACAGAGATAGTGTAATGCTCAAGTCGAGAGAAACCCACCAAGAAGACCACCGAGAGCCAGACGTTCCGAAATGCAAAAGCAAGGCTTTATTCAGGCGAGCTGCAACTCGGGCCTCGTCCCTTACACCGACGCAGCGGAGATAGGGAGGAAGCCCTGAGCTGGATTTTTACAGGGCTTATAAAGGCAAAAACTACGAAATTTACAGCAACCAGGTATTTGGATAGAATTAGGGTACAGACCGAAGGCTGACTGGCTCAGGGATAGGGGCATTCTAGGACGGTCAAAGGTTATCAAGGGAATTTCCCGGCTGTCTGGGTTTTTACAAGCTGTCCTGCCACATGGGGTGATTGACAGTCTTTTCCAAGGCCAGGCAAAGCACAGAGTGGAGCCTGACTTTGAGATAGCTTTGTTCTAGGAATCTACAAGCGAGGTGGGGAGTCTGACTTTAGGGTTGTTAAGGAATTTGCAGCTCAACAGCTTTAGCACAAACAAGCCAGTTCCTGGGTTTTATGTGTGTTCAGGGTCATTTATATTTTAATGTAAACAACAAACTGACTAACACCTCAAAACAGAATCACTTTAACTTAACCCTTCAATAGTTATATACTTTCCATAAAGAGGCTGATCCTTGTTTTCCAATTATACTACTGTGAGCAGGGAGCAGTCATGTGTTTTGGCTTTGGGGGCGGGTAGATCAAGCTAAAAACACCTGGCACTAAAAATCTTCACTTCTTTTGCTGCTATTGGTTGACAGACCAGGAAATAAGTCTAGGGAAGGCGGAAGTTAGTGCTTGATTGGAGAGGGAGATAGCCAATGAGAAGGCAGAGGCACAGTTTTCACCCAGAATGTTTTGGGGCAGAAGGGTGTTGGTCCTAACCTCCAGTGTATAAAACATAGGGTGTGAGGCAGGAAAGAGCATTTTACTGCTTGAAATCTGAAGGTAGTTTGTGGCCTCCGAGGAGGAGGGGAAGGGAATGGATGCTGAGTTAGAGGAAGATGGGTGGAACTGGGAGGGTGTTGGGTGCAACACTTCTACAAAATATTGTAGAAAGAGGGAGAAAAGGATGGGAAGGAAGAGCAGGTTGTCGTTAAGAGCTAACCTTTTCCTGCGAAACCTTTCTTAAGGACCTATACTCTGAGAAGCACATTCCTTCTGTTTGTCTCCTAAATGTGTGGCTAGTGGGTCACAGCCAACCAGCTGGCTGACTCTTCAGAGGCCAGGGCCTTTATCATTGCCTGTTAGAGTCCTGTCCTCCAATTTTTCTGCTTTCTTAGTTATGTCAGAAAAAGTATCTCTGCATTAGTTTTCTTCTCAAATTAGAAAAAGTGCCTACAGCTCTTCCAGAGTAGAAGCAAAGTTTTAGTCTTTCAGCAAAACTCTCCAGGAATGACTTCTGTCTGAGAGGCTTGTTGTAGCAATTCAACTAGACTATTGGTGCTTATTGGAGATGCTACCTCTGCAAAACTAGTCTTGTACAAATGAGCCTGAATTGGGCTCCACAGGTCTGAGGATAGCTCTTGTCTTCCAGCTTACTAGTAGGCTGCAAGTTCCTGAATCTTCATTAAGTTCCTGACTCTAATAACCTTCATCTACAGATGTACTCGCCTGTCACTGCCTGTGTTGAGAAAAGCACTGCTCTGGCATCTAAGACTAGATCATCATGAGGGTGGTGCTTATTTTCTTTTTCTTAAGTCTCACTTGTCTCCAGGAATAAACTGCAAAAAAATGGGAGCAGGAGTGCTATAGCCAAAGCCTATCAGCAATGTGAAGTCAATATGGTGAAGTCTCTGAAAAGGAAATGGTAGCCACCCATGTATTTGTCTCTCCAGTGGGAGAGAATACAACTTGCTGTGTTGAATTGGGGCAGCAGATGGTAGGTAGGGTACCATCCTTGATGTGCTTTTCTCTCATGGGTGTGTTACTTGAGTCCACAAGCCTAGGCTTTCTGAAACTTCTTTGATAAGAACCAAGGCACTGAGAAGCTCTTGTGCTCCGATGTCACTTATTCTCTTCTCTCACCCAAGGAAGAGGAACCTAGGAGCTCACATCATAACACAGCTTCAAGTAGTGCATTTTTGATACAGTGATTTAAGCTTGGCCTGTGGCTAATGAGCTTTCTTTTTTCAAGAGGCATGAGCAGGTGCTGTCTGGAAACTTCCAGGAACTGGCGTTGAAGAGTAGGTAGAGACAAATCCAGATACAGAATGGATCAAAATGCTGATTGGTCTGAAAACCTAGATTCAAATAGAATGCACAGAGCTCTAGAAAAGCAAATGAAGGCTTAGTGTGCCCAAGTCAAGGTAATCCAGGAAGCTGACAGCCCACAGCCCACAGCCCATGTGGTGTAGTTGGCATGAGAAACAAAGCCAGAGGCCTAAAGATAGCTCCCCCTGAACTGGGAAAAGGGAGTAAAGCTCTGACCTTACTTTAAAAACTGGGAAAGGTAATGAAGGTGTGGAGTCTGCCCGGTGATGAGATCTTTTAGCCTTTGTGAAGGTAGCTTCCAGGGGTTCAGGAGTTATGAATTCTGCCCTCTAAGGAGGCGGGAGTGCTGTGCTTAAAGTAGGAGCAGCAGCCCCATGACATCAAATACCAACCACCCGGAAGAAAATGTTTAAGATGTGAAGGTGGCTGGGGATATGGGCTTGAGCTCAGCTGTCAGCCTCTGGAACTCTGAGCCTGAGTGAGTTACTGATGATTGGACACAGGTTTAGCCTCCTGTTTGCGGACCACATTAGGCTGGCTACAGAGCACTGCTCATCACTTAAGTGTTCAGTGAACACAAGTTGCTGACTGAGTCGCTTCTGAACTCAGAACAGAAACTTGGGTTCTATTTCAGTTTTACGCATCACTTGCCCTCTGGCTGCATGTAGCTTCTGGTCATGACAAGTACGTCATTGGAACCTCTGTGTTTCAACTTCCATGTAGTCTGCCCCCTGTAAGCCACAGACGGTACCTCATTTGTGTATCTTCCTAGCTTACCCATTTAGGTAGAGTTTGCCTCTGAATGACAAAACGTGTCCTGATCAGTTGCATCAAATATCAAAACAATGAATGAGAAGGTTTCTTCCAGAGTCCCAAAAGCATGATAAAGGAATCTTACAGGGTCAGAATCTGAGCCCATCTTGAAGAAAAGGTCTCCAGCTGCCTCTAAAGACTGAAACTGAATCTGTCAGTTGAGTAATTATTCCCTTAGTGGCTAATTCTATAGGTACCACTTGATGCATCTTTGTACTCAGGTACTACAAGACTGTGGGGCTGTCACAGTCCATAACAAAGGGCAGGAAGACACCCATGATACCTGAACATGACTCTAAAGCTCAGATGAACCTCTCGGGTCTGGGGAGGGGCAGACGGGCAAACTGACAGAGGCACCTAGCAATGGCGGACACCCTTGATTAGCTGAGTGGGGAAGGCCCCTCAGGAGCTACATGTTTGGAACCAGTTTGAGCTCGGTGACAATGAATTCTGTGCTAAGTCGAGTGTGAAGTTCACATTATTGGGTGTTGGGGTCCAACAAGGGCCTACACCTGCTCAGTTGCTCTGCCATGAGCTCAATTTTCTTAGATGTTTTGCCACTATCGTTCAGCGCCTGTGCTGTGTGGTGATGTTGATGTCCCATCACCTTTTATTTCATGCTTCCATACTCAGTGGCTCCTCTGAAATCAACTTGTTGGGAGTTTGAGTCACGAATCGAAGTTGAAATTTGGTTCTGGATTGACTGGGCAGAGCTAAGATTGCTTCTGTTCTCACCGCTTGGCACTTTGAGAGGCTTCAGTCCATGATCGGCTAGCTCCATTGTTGGCTTCTCCTATAGCAAGGCAGAAATAAAGCTGAAGTGCACATCCAGAGAAAATCTGCCTCTTGGAAGCCAGGAAGCTGACTCCTTATCTTTTTGTTTCAAGTTAAACTAGTCTTTGCTTTCTTGCTCTCTGCATAGAATTTGGAAGTTCTTCACAACCTTTTACAAGTGCTGTGCTTACAGCAAGAAGGCTGTACGAACTTGATAGCTTCCGTCCTCAAAACTGGGGGATTCGTAGCATATCTGCTCTGAAAACAAAGGTCCAATCATTCTCTATATGAGAACCGCAGCTTGCCAGCACTAGAAGCAATGGCTAGAATCTGTGAGCCAGTAAAATGCTTAGTCATTGATAAAGTTGTCTACATGCAGCCTCTGGTGATTTACATTCGAAAAACTCAGCTAGTTTTCGACTTCTCCTCCATACCTAATCTATAAATGTGTGTCTGTTGTGTAGGGGAAGATCCAGGGTCTTGGAGACAATTGGGTAGACCAACAGCTTACCCATCAAGCTCCTTGGTAATCTTGCTGAAGTAGATAAGAGTCAAACTTTGATCATAGGGGAAAGGTGGGAATGTGGCCTGCCTGCTTGAGGACGCCCATTTGCTCCACTCAGCCTTATTTTGTCTGAGCATTGCACAAAGCTGGGATGGGATTTGCACAGCCGTATAGGAGTGTCTAAACGATCTTGTAAAGGGCTGCTAAAGTGTTTTCTCCCTTTGGCCCTCATGGGTCATCAGTACTGTATCTAGTGTATGTTGGTGATCTTTACACTTCTGCCTGAGTTGCATGTGGAAAGTAGAGAAAGTTTCTGGTTCTTCCTGAGAGCAGCAGTCACCTTGTGTTGGTTCCCTAATCTCTTGAGTGGTTCCTCTCCAGTTCTACATGAATCAGGGAAGACTGGGTAAGGAGGGCATGCCTCTTCAGTGACTACGACTTTGTCATCAGGAATACAAGCTCCTTTCCTGGTTCTGAGTTCAAAATGCTTTTAAGTCTGCAGGAAGATGTTCATTCCTTGACCTCGTCATCTGCAGACCTATGTCGTCTGGGGAGCTGACATAGCTTCTTAGCTGCTTGATAGGATGATCTTTTGCACTGTTCTTCAACTTGACATCTTACACATGGCGGAGATGGGTAGCAATGTCCCTTCAAGCCATCTTATCTGTCTAGAGGCATTTTCCTCCTACAGTTCCAGCTCACTGAGATCTGGTAACTTTACTCCTCTTTGGTTCTGTGGTTGGAAGTATCTGTTGACCATTCTAGTCTCTGACTTCATCTTTTTTCTGCACCATTTATATTCCCCAAATCCTTTCCCTACATAAAACATGTTCAAACCATTTTAAATCCAGCTTTCTCCTGGGAATGAGCATTATATCCAGAAAATTTAATCTTGGCATAAGCAGCAAGGCTCCCTAGCCTGTTTCTCTTTCATACCTGAGAGAAATGGGATCCTCTTTTGGAATATAGGTCTAGACATCTTGGATGCTGTGTCTGAAAACTGGGGGAAGGGGCACCGGAATTTCCAACTGTTTTAGATGACCTCTGACCCATGACATGATGGGTGAAGGATTAGTAACTATGCTGATCCAGGATCTGAAGGTCAGTGCACATTAATGCAGGTTTACATTCCTATTTGAAGTTACACATTGAAGCTCTTTGTGAGGCTCATAATGATTTCTTTATGCTGTGTCTCCTGATGACAGTAAGGTGCAGCTCCTCTAATTGCCCAATCTGAACATGTGGTTCAAAATCTGCAAATGACAGATTTGCATTAGAAACGTCTGCCTCCAAAGGGTTACAGGGCCCAAGTACAAGGTAGCTTAAGGGCCTTTGATTCTAAGCTATAGAAGCACAAAAGCATATGCTGACAGAGCCAGCAAGTTTATCCACTGCCTTTCTCCCAGGGATCTCTCTGGATTCAATAATCTTGTTCCCTCCAGTGTCTCCATTGTTCCTTGCTCACGGATCTGAATAGCCTGGTCTACTTTTTGTCTTCTTGGTGAACTGGAAGCAGCTGTGTCTATCCATATGAAATGCTTGCTCACATGATTGACTTCAGGGCCATGAATGAAGCTCCAGAGGAGCAGGGATCATAGGAAGTAGCTGGTCATCTCAGACCAGACCCCCATCTGTCCTTTCAGAGGATTATGAAGAAATCTACATAAGGCCTAGGTTGTAAGCTGGAGAATTAAGTGATGGAGGCTATGAATTCTGTGTGCTGTACCCTGAGGGCACCATTTTCATTCTGCAAAGGATTTCTAATGTACTGGCCTCAAGTATTGAGAATGTACAAAATGGGAGGTCATGGTCATGAATTCTCAATCTTGGTGTCCTGCCCCTGTTAGCTTATGAAAACACTGACCAGATCTTTTGAGTGCCTTCAAGGTTCCATGTTGCAGAAACATTCTGTTTTAGTTGGTATGGCTTGTTTCTAGCACATGGCATCTTTGTCACTGGGATATGTGTGTCTTGGGGCCTATGTTGATGCGGGGAAGGAGGTTTTTTTTTTTGTTTTTTTTTTTACTGAATCTTGGATCTGCTGTAGAGCTCTTCTGCACTAGGCTTCACTGAAAACCGGATGTGTGCTACTCAGCTGGTGGGGGAGTAGCCTTTTCAAGTATGTTATACTCTGCTCAAATCCAGAGAGACTTGACAAAGCATAGGAGCTGGGAGTTGTAATAGGAAGTCTCGGGGTGGTTCCCTTGCCTGCCACAAATCTGCAATAAATCCAACATGGCTGCCAGGCTAGGTTTGCCTCCCCTGGTCCAGGGATGCTAGGCTTACTCTCTTATCTGTGCTCCCTTTCCCACCCTCTCCCCTGGCTGCCCGACCTGCAGGCAGGCCATGGTGGAGTGGGGGAGTTTTGGTAGGCCTCAGGTACACGTAGCCGAACGAGATCCCCTTTTCTTCCTCCTTAGCAACGAAGGAAGCCAGGCACACACGGAGTCTCGGAGAAAGTTTCAAGAGCAATCTGTTTTATTCGGGAGGGGCTCACAGTAATATAGTGATGATGACGAGGATTGAGCATGAGCTGGTGATAGGCTGGCGAGCTTGTCTGTCCAAGAGCAGCTCCCAAGGACCTCCCTCATGGACTAACGTCACTTCCCATAGTACTGCCCTCTGGGCAAAGCCCGCGAAAAGGGAGCACATGTGCTCGCTGTTGCAAGGTGGGGGATGGACTCAAAGCTACCCCTTCTGGTTCCGGACCCAGAAGGAGATAGGTGTGGCTTACTTCCACACTGCCCCAGGGCTGGGGGAAGGGCGATGTCTGGGGAGCACTCTCATTGCCCTTCCCCCCTCAAGGCCAAGCTGAATCCCCACCACATGGCCATCCTAAGTAAAAGGTTCCCACTTGTTTGCATGCATGTGTTTTTCAATGTACTGACAGGTGGAACATGTTTGCCATTGGTAATGGGTAGGATGGTGATGTAAGTGAACTAAGTTGAGAGAAACATAAGCCACCCATTAAAAAGGCCATATTATGAATCTTCACTGAAGAATTGGTGAACTGCTGGTAGAGTCTTGTCTCAAGTCCGGCAGCCCAGAATGCAGGTAGCACAAAGCTTAAAAATCCCCAAAACACAGCAGGTATATGGAATTTATCCTAACAAAAGTAGCAAAGACAGAGAAAAAGATGGGCACTGAAAAATGGCGTTAAATATAAGCAAAACCAAATCAAATGTGGACACAGTGAAGGGAAATTGTGAACCAATTATCAAAGGAAATTAAGACATATCTGTAAACCAAAGAATGGCCTCTACCAAGGCATATTGCTTAGACCCAGTCTACTTACTTGAATGGGAGTTGTTAGAATCTTAAGGCCATAAAAGTCATCTCAGCTTTAATGGCTCTGCCATCATAATCTTGTAGAATTCAAGGATAAGGTGGGGAAACTACTCCAAGGTTAATGGGATAAAGTTTCCCTGATCAGAACTGAGGAGTGTATTCTCCTGGCCAATAGTTTCCAAGTGCCTAACTTGGCTGGTGAGTACTTAGACACCATGGTTAGCCCAGCCTCTATGACTTCTGGTCGGCTTAACTTTGTGATATTACGTGAACAGATTTCATCTTTTTGAAGGAGAAACTCTAGTAAGTCGGAGGCTAGGCACCTGTGCCATTTCCTACTTCCCATGTGAGTAGCATGAGATGTATTCTTGGCTCTGGAAGGAAAGAGAAAAATGCTAGGGGATTCTGCTTGGTATTCCTACCCTAATGACTTTTGCTTATTTGGTCAAGGGCTCTGAAAGTTCTTGAGGTATATGTTCATCCTGATCAGGTACTTGGGGATTAGGAAAAATGACCACAGAGGTCTTATAGAAAAATGCTGAGCCACTAGGAGGGCCCCCATTATTTGCTACACCTTTTGTTCATCATTCTATCAAGGGGATTACTAGCTTGAGATTCCCTTGACAGTGGTGGTAGTGAAGATTCGGTAATGGGTCTATATTCCCTTCTGTAGTTACATGGTCACCCAAGGAAATGGGCATATGTTCCTGTCGGAGGGTGGGGGTACATTGGTGGACATTACAGGTCCTTTCATGCATCTGCTCTAATTCATCTCTGTTTAGGAGATATCAACCAGAGAAGCTTCACAGACAAACTCTAATGGTTGTAATGGGCTGAGCTATGTATGTACTGTCAACACCAGTGAAACAAGTTTGAAATAACATGTAATTGTGAACTCATACAAACTTCTCCATGTGAAGTTTCTGGCCTACTAATCAGTACACTTGATCAGTGAGACAAGTGAACTATCTTCATTGCATATCTTCCGTTTTCTGGTTTGGCATACGTTAGGAAAAGAACCTATGGATTAAGTTTGTACATATGCAAGTAGAGAACAGATGTTGTGGTTGCATGCAGCATTAAGTAGGGGAAACACATGAGAATGTTAATCTGGAATGGATGCTCAAATACTAGCTGCCACCAGACTAGGAGCATCAGCCTTGCCATCCTTCCTGGGCCAGACTTACAATGACTTGCTTTAACTTTTAACTTTTCCTACATGCCTTATGCATCCTTGGAAAAACAGATAAACGATGTATTCAATTCTACGTGTGTCAATCATACCAGTCCTGCTTAGTATCAAGTTCCTTAAAGCCCAAATGGCGATCGTGGACTTCTGATTTCAAAATAGTTGTTTGAATTATAGTCTGTTGGTCAGACAACCTAAGGGAACCCAGATTTGAGGGCTTGGCCCTGATGGTCTGTGTGTCTTTTAAATAGTCGGACGCTCATTAGCTATGGTCATATGAGCTACCTCATTCTATGTGGGGTGATATTTCATTCTAAGATCCTGGGCAGTGCAGCTAACACTTGCTCTGCAGAGAGGTCGCATGTATGTTCTCACATGACCTTCTGGGGTGCTTAATTCTTCATATACTACTGGGTGCCTCTTCTGAAGTGGCCAACTGATCTCACTGTAGGTGAACTCAAACTCCATCAGGATCAACTGTTGGATACTGGAAAACTGCTCACAAAGGTCTTGAGCCACTGGAGGTCAGTGATGGATGCTACCAAAGCTTTAAGTTTCTTAAAGTTAAAACTTGGCCTTCACAGCAGCCAAGATGATGTTTTTAAACAAAGGCAAGCCAGTAGCTTAAAGGGAAACTTTCACTTCTTCTGTTCTAATGGTCCAAGCATGAGCAATTTTCAGTATGGCTTGAAGACTTTTATACTTTGAAGTGTCAAGAATTCTATTGCTTTTGGTTCATGGTTTACAAGAGAGAAACCAAAGCATATTGCTTGAAGGTGGTGTCTCAAGTTTTCATGTATCATTTCTCAAAGTGTCTGGTTGTAGCAAAAGTCATTAACATATTTCTGTGCCTAGGTAAACTTAATTCTGGTGGTGACATCAGCGTTTACTCTTCCAGAATTTCTGGCACGCCATTTGACCTAAGTCCTTTTTAGAGAAGGGAATATTTGATTAAAATGGGCTAATGGATGAGGTTAAGGGGTTCTATTCAGAAGTTATCCCTTGAGCTAGGCATAAATTTGACTGTTTGATGCACATGAAAAGAAAAGTTTACATCCTACGGTAGAGCTAAACTGCTGATCAGACTCAGACTTCAGAGTCTCTAAGTGATAAGGATGCAAAAATACAAGAAGGTAAAGTTGCTCTACTCACAATGTTGTTAATCTTTGGCTCATTTAATCTACTGGGTTTCTAATATGAGCCAAGAGTCTTCAATGCTTCTGCAGGAATCATTGGAAAGTCACGTCTTGACTCGTGATGGTTTTGTCTCTAATTAGATTTGTACTGATGAGAGCAGAGAAACTTCATGATCCAAACCCAAATATCAGTAAGTGTTGTGCTATGATATGCTACATCCTCTGAACTAATTATGATGCTACCTAAGACCAATTGGAATAGAAAGGAAGCAGGAGAAAGTGTGTAAAGAAAGCATGAGTTAAGCAGCACCCCATACACGCACAGGAAAACAAAATATAATGTCGTCAGAACCCATTGCTACACCATTATGGTGGTACTGACTTCTATGTCATAACAGTGCCTTTACTAAGCTGACACCTCTGAACTCAACAGTGAGCTGTTTTCCTCGTGTTAAATGGGGAAAAATGTTTCTCTGTGGTGATAGGAATGAAGTGATCGTGGGAGAAGGCAGGTGATGTCTGCCCTTACTTATATTTGCTCTCAGTACCACTTCACTCTTCATCCTGGGTATACTGTATCCATCTTGAACGATACTGTTGAGTTCACCCATCCTTCTTTCATGTGTCTTTCCCTCACTTGATGACCAGTTCCAGTCATAACCACTCGCCATCCAGAGCAAGGTTCTGAGTCTGTCAAACATATGGCTCACAAATAAGGCAAAGAATATGATTTGCACATCACTTACTAATGTCTCCTTGATATGGCTCAGGGCATCACTGGTTTTCTTGAATTATATAAACACAGTGGCATAACAGCTGATACCACAGCCTGAGTGTTCTGCAGGTCTACTTTTTTATGGAAAGAGACTCATGTAAAACAGGCCTTCATCATAACCTAGATGTGCTGGAGCAATGATTTCCCAAGTTTAGGTATCTTGCCTGCATCAAATGAACAGGTCACCACATTTTGTATTCCTTTCTCCATAGCAATGGAGGAGGGAGGCAAGATGCAGAACTTTGCTTTCTAATTTGGGGATGTTCCCATTGCCGTGAGAGACTACAACCCAGAAATCCTCATGTGAGCACTGCATGCTTAGTTTTCTCCTCTCCATCTTCATAATGGGGGTTTAGTCTCCTGGACTAAAGAACAGGGCTTTAGAAAAAATATTTACCTTGCTGTACAAAATGAGGAAAATAATGCACACTGCTATCTTGAAGTACATAATTAATAAAATGGGAAAGGGGACAGACTTTTAAACAAAAGTCCTGCTGTAGAAGTTTCCAGATGCATGCACTGAGGTATGACTTGGGGCTTCTTCTCTTATGTACTGGCATTAAACTTCAGAGCTGTTATCTTATCCTGAAATGTTACTTTCCTCCTGTGATTGCAAGGAGTGTTCTGAGCCTTCAGGGGGATCTGTAAAAGGCAGTGTCCCATGAATTGAGATTGGGCTAAAGCAAGTGTGAGAATATTTAGGTGTCCCTGTGACAATTTGGCATGTAGATATTTTTTTTCTAGGACAGCCAGAAAACTTGCTGTTCCAGCCCCCTTTGTAACCAGATCCCATTAACATAGTATCACCAGTAAGAATGGATTACATAGGTGGTGGTCCATGGTGTGTGAAAGCAATCCACACTCTGTAGTCTAAAAACACAAGAACAGGAGCTTAACATTTGCAAGTCTGGGATGGTACACTGTCTCTCCCGTGGAGAAATGAACTGTCTTTGTATTTTATAAAGGAGGATGGAAAAGAACATATGGTCTGACTCTTCAGAGCACATGTGCAGTATTTGGTACTAAAGATAGCTATCAAAGCAGCTACATTTTGGAGATACCAAAGTGATGGTCTTCAGGAGTTGTTTGAAAACTCAGGGTTCAGGAGATAATGCTTGGTATTATCACAACTCTGTCGTTTGGATCCACTGGAATGACGGCTTTGAACTATGACTTTCTGCTCCTTGTCCTGTGGGGCTGATAGGGTCTCTTCATATGCATTTGGGTAGAAAATGACCACTGACGTCTCTGGAAGATTAGGGATACTACTCACTGTACACCTGTAGACAAACTCTTTAAACTCCTAACAGTTTTTTTCAATGAAATTATATTCTTGTAGCAACGGGCTCTTACAGGTTCTGAGATCTGGTGCAGATGTAGAAGTCATGTGAGGGATGATAATTTTCTCATCAACGTGGCTGCCTCTGTCCTTGCCACTCTTTTGTTCATGACCTAGTCTAGAAGTCAACCAATCCAGTTAGCAGCCTTTCTTATCCCCAGGAAAATAACTGGCACATGAGCCATCAGGGGCCTCCTGTGGGTCAAGACATGCTGGTGGCTACATGAGACTTGCTGTCTGTTATATTAATATTCTCTGAGCCGCTAGTGGTTGTCCCAGCCATCTGATATCTCATTGCTATAAACACCAGGAAGACTAGCTATATAGCATCTCCTGATGTCATTCTTAGCACTGGCCTTTCTCTGTAGGTCAAGCTTGTAAGTGGTGCTTCACTAGTGTTCCTTTCTCCCTTGATTCTGCTTCACTAAAGAAAATGTGATGCTAGCAAAGCTTCAAAGAGTCTTGCACAATTTCCAGGAGTCCTTCCCAGAATAAAATCCTTAACCATGGGATCCAACATTAAAGTGTACTTCCCTGGTGATGTTAGTTCAAATGAGCTTTTACGATCTGCTGTTTTATTTTCCTCTTCAAGCTGCACTGGGAATGGACCCCTAGACATTTAACCTTGGTAAAAAGAGGAAAGATGTTGATGACAAGCATCTTCTTGCCTCGAGAGTTTAGTATTCCCTCAGATAATGATCAATGGATCTCCATTTGTAGAAGGTAGGGGCTTGCTTTTGCTATTTCTGGATGCATTTAGTGAATTATCAGTCAAGAGTCATGGGTTCATCTGCATAGGCTAACTCTGACTTTGTCTGAATATTAATCCTTCCTTATTGGGTCCCTGACTTGATCATGGAAACCTGCTAGCACTGTATTTTCCTTTTATTGTAGCTCTGCTGTGTTTGAGGTCTAGAATCTAAAACCGTTTAGCTTTAAGACTTGTTAGCACTTAAGGCTAGTTTGGAGACCTTCTGGCAACTGTGGTTGTCTTAAGACCATTGGGCATTGGCCACCCAACCTTTGCTGCACACCAGTGCTAATTTTCATAGTTAGAAAATACACCACAAAGCTTTATTACCATTGGACATGACTTTTCATGTATTAAATGAATGTATAGCCCATTGCCCAAGTGTTTTCCTTTTCAGTAGGTATCATGGTGTCACTGCATGTTGCTACCTAGGAGTTATCACCGCCCTTTACCTCCAGCACTGAGATGCTTGGTGCCACCAAACTGTCTGAGTTCTAGATAGCTAATTCTGTGTGTTCTGACTGGGTAATCTTGGCTTGCTTGAAAGCAAAATGTTAAAAAAAAAAAAAACCAGCACTATAGTACAAAGTGGTCTGTTTGGGGATTAATTTCCAGAATAAGAGTTAAGGGAATTCAGCTGCCCAAGGAGAAAACTGAATTATAAGACTTCACTTTCCTAGGCAGTGGGAGCTGGATTCACATGAAAACTCCTCTTTAGAGGTGGGTGAAGGCACCTTGTCTCACTGACAGCTGGAAACCCAGGAAGTAGGGGGCAGCAATCTAATGAGCTTTTGTTTTGTTTTGTTTTTTGTTTTTTTTTGTTTTTTTTTTTTTTTTTTGGCCAGTCCTGGGGCTTGGACTCAGGGCCTGAGCACTGTCCCTGGCTTCTTCCCGCTCAAGGCTAGCACTCTGCCACTTGAGCCACAGTGCCGCTTCTGGCCATTTTCTGTATATGTGGTGCTGGGGAATCGAACCTAGGGCCTCGTGTATCCGAGGCAGGCACTCTTGCCACTAGGCTATATCCCCAGCCCCCTAATGAGCTTTTAATTGACAGCCTATTGCTCTTAAGAACTTTGTCTGGCATCTATTAGGATATTCTAGTGGAAGAAGTAAAGAAGTAGGATCTTTTTAAAGGGAGAATTTAATCTCAATTGCTTTTTATATCAGTTTTTATTGTTGGTTCCCAGGAAACTCTTGGAAGCTCTGCTCACCCACTCTCAGCCTTGCTCAATTTCTAGCAGGGTAGCTGATGACTTGGTGCAAAGAATTTCCTGGAGCAAAGTACTGTGTGGCCTCCATGCTTCTTCTAAGGTCATACTGTTCTGGTCAGTTTGAGTTCCCAGGGAATCATGGTTCAAACTGAACAGGGGAAGGTGTAGTATACCGGCCACCCAGGTGGGACTCAAACTCATGACAGAGTCACTAACAATCAGGCTAGGAGTCTTTATTTAGCTGCACAATATCTGTTCCCCACCATCAGGATTGTGGAGAACTAGGAGCTTCAGCAAGGCTGAGTTTTTATATTTATTTATTTTTTCCAAGAGGTGGAAAGGTTTTATTTTTACAAATCACAGCTGGTGAATGCCAGAGCTTTCACCTGTAGAGGCCACCCACAAATGGGGCCTAAGGCACTGCTCTGACAAGAGCCGTCCCTAGAAAGGAGTGGCATAGCAAGCAGGAACCTGCGAGGTCCAAGGTCCAGGATGGAGAAGGGGGTCCAAGCCAGGTGTTTCACCAGCCGCAGTAATCACAGTGTGTGCACTAGATGATGCGGCCCAATTCCAGCTTGCTTTTGGGAACCCAGCAAATGCAGTTTGTCCCAAAATTGGTGTCCCATGTCTGAATGCAGCGCAGGCAGCACAAATTCTCATAGCCCTGATTTTTCTTTCTTTCTTTTTTTTTTTCAATTTTTTTTTTTTTTTTTTTTTTTTTTTGGCCAGTCCTGGGCCTTGGACTCAGGGCCTGAGCACTGTCCCTGGCTTCTTCCCGCTCAAGGCTAGCACTCTGCCACTTGAGCCACAGCGCCGCTTCTGGCCGTTTTCTGTATATGTGGTGCTGGGGAATCGAACCTAGGGCCTCGTGTATCCGAGGCAGGCACTCTTGCCACTAGGCTATATCCCCAGCCCCTTTTTTTTCAAATTTTATTATCAAATTGATGTACAGAGAGGTTACAGTTTCATACGTTAGGCATTGGATATATTTCTTGTACTGTTTGTTACCTTGTCCCTCATACCCACCTCGCACCTCCCCCATTCCCTTTCCCACCCTGAGGTGTTCAGTACACTTACACCAAACAGTTTTGCAAGTATTGCTTTTGTAGTTGTCTTTTTTACCCTGTGTCTCTCAATTTTGGTATTCCCTTTCAATTTCCTAGTTCCAATACCAGTATACACGGTTTCCAATATACTCAGATAAGATTACAGATATAGTGTAGGTACAACCACAGGAAGGTGATACAAGAACATCATCAATAATAGAAGCTACAGATGCACATGGGACGTTGAAAGTAGTTACAACTGTGAAATAACAATAGTCTCCGTAACATGGAATTCATTTCACTTAGCATCATCTTAGGTGTTCATAAGGGTATAGCTATTGGGCCTTGTGATGCTCTGCTATGACTTGCCTAAACCTGTACTAATTATTCCCAGTAAGGTAGACCATAGAGTCCACGTTTCTTTGGGTCTGGCTCACTTCACTTAGTATAATTTTTTCCAAGTCCTTCCATTTCCTTATGAATGGGGCAATGTCATTCTTTCTGATAGAGGCATAAAATTCCATTGTGTATATGTACCACATTTTCCTGATCCACTCATCTACTGAGGGGCATCTGGGTTGGTTCCAGATTCTCGCTATGACAAATTGTGCTGTGATGAACATGGTTGTGCTAGTGTCTTTACTGTGATTTTGTTTGTGCTCTTTCGGATAGATAACCAAAAGTGGGGCTGCTGGGTCATAGGGGAGTTCTACATTTAGCCTTCTGAGGAACCTCCATCCTGCTTTCCAGAGTGGCTGAACCAGTTTACATTCCCACCAAGAATGAAGTAGGACTCCCTTTTGGCTACATCCCCTCCAACAATTGTTATTGTTAGTTTTCTTGACATATGACATTCTTACTGGGGTGAGATGAAATCTCAATGTTGTTTTGATTTGCATTTCTTTTATGGACAGTGATGTAGAGCATTTTTTCATATGTCTCCTGGACATTCTCATTTCCTAATCAGAGAAGTCTCTTTGTAAGTCTTTAGCCCACTTGATGAAGGGGCTATTGGTTCTTTGCGGTTTTGTTTTGGAAGAGGGTATTTTTTTTTTCTGCATATATTTTAGATATGAGGCCATTGTCCATTGAATGGCCAGTAAAGATCTTCTCCCAGTCTGTGGGCTTTCCGTTCATCTTGTGAGCTATGTCCTTCGCCATGCAGAAGCTCTGCAGTTAGATGCAGTCCCATTTGTCCAAACTTTCTTTGATTTGTAGCCTTTCTGGATCTTTGTTAAGGAAGTTCCGTCCTGCACCATGGAGCCCAAGTGTTTCTCCTACTCCTTCCTTTAGTGTTTTGAGCATGTCTGTTTTGATTTCGAGGTCTTTAATCCATTTGGAATTGATTTTGGTACAGGGAGATATATAAGGATCTAGTTTAATTTGTTGCAAGTGTTGAGCCAGTTTTGCCAGCACCATTTGTTAAAGAGGCTATCTTTCTTCCATACTATTGTTTTAGCTCCTTTATCAAAAATTAAGTAGGCGTAGTTCTGTGGGTTCATTTCTGGGTCTTCAATTCTGTTCCATTGGTCTTCAGGCCTGTTCTGGTGCCAATACCAAGCTGTTTTTATTACTATAGCTTTATAATACAGCTTGAAGTTGGGTATTGTAATTCCTCCAGCACTGTTCTTTCTGCTTAGGATTGTTTTTGCTATTCTAGGTCTTTTATTGTTCCATATGAATTTCTGGATTGCTTCTTCTATTTCATTAAAAAATGGTATTGGGATATTAATGGGTATTGCATTGAATTTGTAGATAGCCTTTGGCAATATTGCCATTTTGATTATATTAATCCTCCCAATCCAGGAGCATGGGAGGTTTTTCCATTTCCTTAGCTCTGACTTAATTTTGTTTTTCAAGCTTTTAAAGTTCTCATCAAAGCGGTCTTTCATTTCTTTGGTTAAGGTTATTCCTAGGTATTTTTTGTTTTGGGGGGCTATTGCAAAAGGAGTGGCTTTCCTGATTTCAGGATCGGTCTTTGGGTCGTTAGCATAGAGAAAGGCCGTTGATTTTTGAAGGTTTATTTTATATCCTGCAACTTTGCCAAAGTTTTGGATCAGCTCTATTAGCTTGGGGGTAGAGTCTATGGGATTCTTTAGGTATAGGATCATGTCATCTGCGAAGAGGAGAAAGTTTAACTTCATCTTTTCCTATTTGGATCCCATTTATATTTTCTTCTTGCCTAATTGCTCTGGCTAGGAATTCTAGTACTATGTTGAAGAGCAGGGGAGAGAGTAGACATCCCTGCCTTGTTCCTGATTTTAAAGGGAATGGCTTTAGTTTTTCCCCATTTAGAGTTATGCTTGCTGTTGGTTTGTCATAAACTGCCTTGATTATATTCAGGAATGTTCCCTGGAATCCCATTTCTTCCAGGGCTTTAAGCATAAATGGGTGCTGGATTTTATCGAACGCTTTTTTCCGCATCCAGAGATAAAATCATGTGGTTCTTTACCTTCCTCCGGTTGATGTGGTGGATTACATTAATTGACTTGCGTATATTAAACCAACTGTGCATCCCTGGAATGAATCCAGTTTGATCGTGGTGTATGATTTTTTTGATGACCTGTTGAAGTCTATTGGCCAGAATTTTGTTGAGAATTTTTGCGTCTACGTTCATCAGGGAGATCGGTCTATAGACCTCTTTCCGTGATGAGTCCCTGCCTGGTTTTGGGATGAGGGTTATACTGATTTCATAGAATGAGTCTGGCTGTGAACGTTCTCCTTCAATTTCATTGAAGAGTTTGAGAAATATTGGTGTGAGTTCTGTTTTGAAGGCCTTGTAGAATTCTGCATTGAACCGTCTTGACCTGGGCTTTTCTTGGATTGGTGATCATTTATTGCCGTTTCTAGTTCAATATTGGATATGGGTCTGTTTAGAAGGTTTAAATCTTCATGTTTACGTTTGGGGATATGAATTTTTTTCTAGGAAATCACCATTCCTTCCAAGTTCTCGAATTTGTTGGCATAAAGGTTTGCAAAACAGTCCCTTATTTTTTTTCTGAATTTCGGTTATTTCTATGGTGATGTTACCTGTTTCATCTCTTATCTTGTTTATTTGAGTGTGCTGCCTTCGTTTCTTGGTCAGGTTTGCCAGGGGTCTGTCTATCTTGTTGATTTTTTCAAAGAACCAACTCTTTGTTTTGTTGATTCTTTCGATGGATTTTTTCATCTCTAATTGATTTAATTCTGATTTGATTTTAATTATTTGCTTCCGTCTATTGACTTGGGGTTTGGCTTGTTGTTCGCTCTCAAGGAAATTAAGGTGCTTCCTTAAATTATTGAGTTGCTGTTTCTCCAGTTTGTTGATGTATGCACTCAGAGATATAAATTTTCCTCTGAGTAGTGCCTTTGCTGTGTCCCAAAGGAGCTGGTACTTTTTATCCTCAACTTGGTTGAATTCCATAAACATTTGAATTTCCGTTTTAATTTCTTCAATGACCCACTGATGCTTCAGCAGTGTGTTGTTTAGTCTCCATGAATTGTATGATTTTCTGTGGTGGCTGTTTGAGTTGAGCTCTAATTTCATTCCATTGTGGTCTGAGAGAATGCAGGCAATGGTTTTGATACTTCTGCATTTGTAAAGATTTTCTTTGTGCCCTAAGATGTGATCTATTTTGGAGAATGTTCCATGTGCTGTGGAGAAGAATGTGTAATCTGTTGTTGCTGGGTGGAATATTTTGTAGATGTCGGTTAAGTCTAGTTGGTCTATGCAGTTATTTAGTTCTGTGGTTTCTTTGTTCAGTTTTTGGCGTGTTGATCTGTCCAGAGGTGATAGTGGAGTGTTAAAGTCCCCAACTATCAATGTGTTTGGGTCTATGAGTGTTTTTAGAGTCAGTAGTGTTTGTTTGATGAAGTTGGGTGCTCCTGCATTTGGGGTGTAGATATTTAGAATGGTTATATCTTCCTGTAGGAGAGATCCCTTTACCAGTATGTAGCAACCTTCTTTGTCTCTTCTTACCTTTTTTAATTTGAAGTCAATTTTGTCTGATACTAGGATTGCAACTCCAGCCTGCTTATGGGGGCCATTTGCTTGATAGATTTTATTCCAGCCTTTCACTTTTAGAAGATGTTTACTTTTGCTGGATAGATGTGTCTCTTGGAGGCAGCAGAAAGATGGATCTTGATTTTTGATCCAACTTATGAGCCTATATCGTTTGATTGGAGAATTAGAAACCATTAACATGGTAGCTGATGGCGTCAAAACCTGCATCCTCCCACATCAGTGCAGATATGTTGAAGTTCACTGTTGCTCACACTGAAGACGAGATTTACTCCTGTTATGAGCTGCATCAGGTGAGCAAGATCTCTCAGAGGTCCCAGACATGGTCACCATGCAGGCCATAAATGCCCGTTTTCTTCCTGTAGGAGTACTTTTTCACCAAATTTGAAGTGGAAGGTGACCCTGAGGAAAATAATGAGATATATTTATAACTAGGATTGGATCAGTTTTGTGCAGCCTTCAACGCTGTCCAGAATGGCAGAACCATGACAATGAAACTATCAACCAACCTAGGTTTCTCACGGTCTGTATCGAGAAGGTGAGCAGAAGAAAAGGGATTTCTCAAACTTCCTAGAATGGTCTTGTCTTAGAACAAGTAAAAGTCACGGCAAGCCTGGGCTTCATCAAAATGTTTTTGAAAGCTCATTGGTTATTTCCAAAATTAAGCATCTGGTATTGAGTATTTTTCTCCATTAGAGTTGTTTCATTATACTTGCTCTTTTTAAAATTATTTTTTATTAAGTAGTGTACACTGGGTGTCCAATTCCACAAGCAGGTTATATATACAATGCATCTTTGTCAGTGCTACCCTTCCTAGCATTCTGCCAAATCTTTCCCCATTCTATCCCCTCTCTACCCTCGGTTACATAGGTCAAATTTTACATAATGTTCATTGAATATAACGTTTGTAGTTGTTCACAGTTCTCCCCCCCCCCACTGCCACACACACACCATAGAACATGTTTTGGCCTCCTGGTAATTTATTTTGTTAAACAGTTTGCTAGTTGTTCAGCAGGTTATACCCTTTGACTATTTCCCTAAGAATGCCATCTGTCAGTCAAGTGATTGATGTGTATATTATTTTTTTGAATAATGTAATCACACCACATTGAAGCAAGTTTCTGCCTTTTCAAACACTAAAGCCTCCAGCATGACTATTTCTTTCAGTGGTATTGCAACCCAGAGTAGAAATTATAATTTCTATGTTTCACATTTGATGTTTTCTTTTTCTGCTCCTCTGTGTTAAATTATCTAATTATTCTTCAATAACGCATTTACTTTGTGTGCTGTTGCCACATGAGTTTAGTGTACATCTCTCCTCAGAATCAGATACACACACAGTATATATATACTGTGTGTATATATATGTATATATATGTACATATATATCTTGTCTCATTTATATATAGCCTGTTTCACTAATACTTTTGTCTCACTGGCACATTCAGGAATTTTAAGTCTTATTTACCACACTTCCCAGCTCCTTAAGATTCAGAATAGAAGAAGCAGAATATCATTATGGGTTGTGTGAATGTTGAATGAATGGTTTCAGAATATTCCACTTATATTGGGTATTTCAGGGTTTTGTTTTTTTTTTAATCTCAGTGCTTTGGTTTTGCCTATGCTTCCATATTGACAATATTTAACTCTTTTCTTGGCAGTTAAGTCTGTCAGGCAAGATCCGCATTATGACACATCAATTCCCAGTAAAGATTATCCCCAGAAACTTGGTGAAGTATATGCTGTAGAACCCTGGATTACAGACTCACCTGTGGATGATGGCTGCAGTCCTGTTGTTCAACATCATTAAAGAATCAGATTTGTTTTCTCTAATGTTCTATTTGTTGTGTCTTGCAGAATACTTTAAATTAGGACATTTTCTGACAATGAAATGGTACCAATATTTGAAGGAATTGTAGGGGAAAAATGTTTGTCTTTTTTACTGAAATACTCTCAATACAATATGGTATAGAATACAAACAACATATTCTTGACCCTTAGGAAAGAACATACCTTTCTTAATAACCTTCCTTAATAATACCCTTTCTTAATATCTTTTCTTAACATACCTTTCTTAATAATTCTTTAAGTAAAACAAAACAAACCAGATGCTTCTCCTGAGTTGCCTAAAACCATGTAATTGAGCACTCTGTGTTCAGTACATAGACAATGTCTCAGACTGTTTTGAGCCTATCCACTGGAACTTGACTGTCTCATATAGACTATGTGGGAGGATCAATAATTGTAACTCAGACAGTAGGGCTTTTAGGAGTTGAGGAATCAATTACGATCTGGGGCCTAGTAGAAAGAAATTAGGTCATTGGTACTGTGACCTTGAAGGGGATATTGGAACTGCCTCTGGTCCCTGACTCTGCTTTCTGGCTGCCATAAAGTGAGTGGCTTCCTCTGCTACCTTCTTCCACCATGATGTGCTGCCTTTTGACAAGGCCAAAAGCAACAGTCCAAGCCAGCAGTGACTAAAATCTCCATATCTGTGAGTCAAAAGGACTTGCCTGCTTATAAGTTGATTATCTCAGGTATTTGATGATGTGAGAAAAGCAACACCACAATCATATTGGTTATTTATCAGAAGTTATCATTCTTCAGTGAGATGCTGGCATATTGGTCAACATATTCTGTACCTGGGACAATTACATTATGATTAATAACTTAAATTTTCTACTCATGAAAATGAGGCTGAGCTGCAAAAACATGCAGGAAAGTCAACTTGGGTGCTCCATGCATTCTAATAATAAGGCAATGACTTCATGGCTGTTTCTATACTTTGATTGTGAATTGTGCTGTAATGAGCCTGGGTTCTCTCTAATCTCAGCAAAGAATGACATTGGGACTTTGATGGGGTTCCAATGAATTTGTAGATCACCTTTAACAGTAATACCATTTTCACAATATTCTGCCAGTCCATGAACATTAGAGCTCTTTCCAACTTCTGGTGTCTTCTTTAATTAACTTCATCAAAAATTCATAATTTTTATTTTAGCAGTTTTCACCTCCTTGGTTAGATTTAGTCATAGATATTTTGAGGCTATTTTGAATAGAATTATGCTTCTAATTTCCTCGTATCCTATTTATTGTTGGTATTTACACAATCTACTGACTTTGTGTCTATCTTGTAGCTTTCTGTTTACCTGAAGTTATTTATCATCTCTACAGGCTTGGAGGTGTGGTTTGAGGGTCCTTTAATTAGTTTCCCCATTCTATTTTTATCTTTTCCTCAATGACAATTTTATTATCTTTCATGAAAATAAGCAGCTGGAAATTTAATTTGCTCCCAGAAAACAGAAAACTGCAAATGAAATACACAGAAGAAGCATATGAGGTATTGGTGATAGGGTAGAGGATCTTAAAACTTGGAGGATTGTGTTAGCACAGATCGATATGACAGGATTCAGAATCTGGATCCAGGTCCTGCCTGTTACTTTGAGTCTCTGAGCAGAAAGATCTCAACTGGTAATAGAGAGGAAAACTAACTTATTCATGGAAGAAATGACAGGAACCTTGAGTGTCTTTAAATGTGGGGGTGGAGAACCATTTCAGAGGACCTAGTTCCCCACCACAAGTTGGAGGCTGGCCAGTGTGGGCCTACTGAGGGAGAAGGGAAGCTGGTGGAAACAAATCAGACCAAGGTGCCTTCACACATGGGTCATGGCCTTAAACTGGGTAGAGAACAAGGGAGAAAACCCCATGGTGTTGAGCACTTAATAAGAATGGGCTATGGAACAAGAATGGATTCAGATGAGGAAGAACCTTGCTAGAGATCCAGGCCCTGGTTACTGTGGACTAAAGCTCAGAAAGGCAGAGATTGATAAGGAGAGAACATCAGCTAATAAAGAGGTAGTGAGAAAGTGTCTCCTGCCCAGACCCATCCACCACAGCATACACAGTGGAAATAACACACTACTTTTTAGTTTTCTTTCTTCTGGTGATTTTGGTTTGGTTTTTTAAAAACTCTGAAGATTGGCTACAGTTTATATCTACAAAATATAAAGTGCCACATTACAAAACAGTATGAAGGGACAAAATATTGACCAATGAAGTTTCCCCATTTTTTTCTGAATAACTACTACTCACTGTCACTTACATGATAGCTTGCATAGACTTGGGGGATGGATTAATGGGCACACTTTATAACAAGGAGAGAGGCTGGCCCTGTAGGTTAGGGAGGTCCTGTTTGACATGAAATATGGCTGAGAAGAAACTGGGAGAGGTAAGCAAAGTGGTAGACATGGATTCTAGTGGGAAAGGTGAGGAAATGAGGGGAGGCTGGCTGTTCATCTAGGTGGATTAACTGGCTGCAGCCTTAACTGACAGGAAGGCAGTTGTGTAGAGAACCAGTAGGACATGGGCCTCTGTTTTGAGGGTAAAGGATAGGGGTTGTATTTGCCCAAGTGGGTTGCAACGAGGGCATCTGATGATGCTAAGACTGCAGGGGAGGTAGCAAGGGGTTTTATAGGGGGCAGGTACTGAACAAATGACTTCATGCTCTTGGAGGCCAGAGCACCCTCTCTTGTACTTAGTGTTTTGACTGTGTCCATCACAGCTACTTTTGTCTCTTCCTCTTATTTTTCTTATCATAATTGTCCTACCCTGACCAGGTTGGGCAGAGCTGGGAATGAAGCTGCCAATCTTCTGGAGTAGTTCTTTGTACTTGGCCCGTTCTTCTCCTGACAGGTTGTGCCAGTTTCTTCCCAGGACTTAGTTAATGGCTGCACTTTCCTTCCTGGTGCACTCAGCCACCATCTTGGCCCTCATCTACTTCATATACAACATTAAGACATCCAGAGGCTTCTTCACATGTGGCTTCTTCTTCTCCTCCTTGTTCAACATGACTGGGGAATATGTGCTCTCCATGGGGCTCAAGCTTGTGACTGCTGGGTCCTGCTTGACAATGGGGAAGATGATGGCAGAGTGGAGGATCCCTGAGGTAGGCAGGCCATGATGGACTTTCAAGCATATATGGCAAAAGCAGATAAGGGTGCAGAAGCCACCAAGAGTGAGAGAGTACATGGGCTGTCCTAGCTGTGGGACAAGCTGGCTGAGGGGATTGGCAATTTATCCAACCACTCTTGAAGATAGTTGATAATATGGTGACAGAAGGTGAGGGGGTAGAAGGATTCCTGTCTTTGATCAGTATCTGAGGAGAAATATATAGGAGGGCAGCCATGGAAGAAGCGCTTGTTGCTCTAGTTGGTGAGGGCTCTAAAGCGGTGGGTATGATGTGCATGCTGAATGGTGAGAACTTTGTTAGACTACTGTGCTGGAGATGGTCACCACATAACTTTGGCTGTGGCACTAGAGGGGACATCAAGGAAGGGCCAGTTCATCTGCAGGTACTTGTGTGTTCCACTGGGAGTCAGGGGCCCTTTGGAGAGGTACTGGATGCTCTTGTAGGTGATCATCAGAAAGAGGTAATCCAGGTATGACATTCCCTTAAAGAAATTGCATTCCTGGGGACTTCTGACTAAGGCAAAGTAGTTCTATGGCTTCTGTAATGTGATCCAACAAGATGAGTTCATCTTTTTCCCTTAGGTCACCCCTTTGGCTGGCTTCTCTAGTTCCAAAGCTTCTGCAACACCTGTTACCACCACTGCCATCCGTGTGGTACCATCACCACTCAGCTGGGGCATGTAAGGGCAGTGGGCTGGGGCTGTCCAACTCCAAGCCCCATGCCTCCTGCAACCTGCCTGGTCTGGCCTGGACTGGCTAGATTCAGAGCCCCTCTGGCATTGCAGAGCCTAGGGCTCTTCAACTCATAGTCACTGCCTGCTTTCACTGGGCCAATCCAAAGCCTGCTGTATTGTTTCTTGAAATGCTTATACAAAGGCGTTTCAATTTAACATGCACATTTATGGATACAGTGCATTTGGATCAGAGTCACACATTCCTAAGATCTCTGCAGAAGTCACACTGTGATCATGCTCAGAGTAGCCACAGTCCTCATGTAGCCCTCCTACATGTGAGGCCCGAAGGGGGCAATTCTGGAGGGCACTGACTCCACCAGTAGGTGAAAGGTACATATCAAGAGTACATCAATAACCTTTTTAGGAATTGGCTGTTTAGTGACCAGTCTGAGAATCCTCCAAGACAGCATCTTCTCATTCCCAAAACACTGGGGCCTCCTTCACATCTGCCCTAACCACCATCATCCCTGAGCTCTCATGCCAGCAGCCACCTCTATTCTGTCCCTTATAATGGCAGTCATGAATCCTGTCCAGGGTCTCCCTTCCAGAGGACCACTGTCCCTCTAGGCTTTCCCCTGTAAAAATAGACATCAGGCTGGGAATATGGCCTAGTGGCAAGAGTGCTTGCCTCGTATACATGAAGCCCTGTGTTCAATTCCTCAGCACCACATACATAGAAAAGGCCAGAAGTGGTGCTGTGGCTCAAGTGGCGGAGTGCTAGTAGCCTTGAGCAAAAACAAAGCTAGGGACAGTGCTCAGGCCCTGAATTCAAGCCCCAGGACTGCCCCCCTCCAAAAAATACAAGCATCATCTCCAGTTCTTGGTTTCACAAGACATGATTCTAAATGTTATGCTCTCTCAATCCACATATCTTCACTACTTCCTGTTCTTCACAGCCATGCTATAGTGTCAGATGTAGATATCCATACCCACTGCACTTGTCCAGGCCCATACCTCTATAAAAGTGCACCTGTCCATGATCCTGGTCTCCATGGCTATACCAAATAGGGAAGGCAAGATCTTTGTAGCAGAGGCACATAACCAGGCTCCTTTCTCCACAGCATGTCTCCAGTTTGGACACTGATCACTGTGATATATCTTTTGAAAGGGTCTAATATTCCCAAGTCATCCACACTGTTAGATCCTATATGGCACAGCATCTAGGTCAACCTCGAACTCTGCAACAGCACATATGAGTCAAATTGGTCTTCTTGGGATTTACCATAACAATGCCACCTGGGAAGGTAAAGATCACTATAATCAGGCCAGTGGCCCATGTCCCCATCTGCATAGTAGAACATCTAGTTCCCTCCTGATCTGCCAGGCCAGGCCACCAAGCTATGCCCTGATCACATAGATTCAACAGTAATATTTCATTAGTACGTAAGGTATATCTTAGCCTTATACTTCACTCATACATAAAAGTTCTTTGGCATTCTATTACAAGTGTTATAATTCAGTTAATACTTAACATATAAAACACATTTATTGATGATAATCCTGGTGATATTTTTGGACTAAAGGTAGGTAATCAAACTTAAAATCATAAAACTTACTAAAGTGAATAAATCATTTCAAGTTCTAGACACGTAGTTTTACAAAGTTTTTAATTTTATAACCTAGGAGAAAAGGGTTGGAATAATAGATAGGAATAACACGTGACCTCAGTTCACATTGTGACTTACCTTTTACTTATTTAAGAGCTCACCTATTGGCAATGCAAAATTATAGTGGGTGTGTTTGGAGGCATTTCCTATCAAATAGCTCAACATAATGAAAATATTTTGACACAATCTATATGGAATAAAAAGTAGAACAAGACACTGTAAATGGAATCTGTAATATACACCACACACCTCCAGCCTTCCTTGCACCTGAGGACCATAATTTACAGACAGAAAATGGCTAGTAATGGCAAACACAGTTCTTGTTCCCTGTCATTCAGGTCTTCTGTCCACAAGCCTAATGGTTTGTGCTACAAGGCAAGATTACACCTTTGGAATCAGCTATCTCTCCTTGCCCTGGACCACCCAGCAGTCACAAATCAGGTTGTCACTGCCCACTCCTATGGCTAGGTGAAAGAAATCTGCTGGATCTTGGCTTCCCGCTGGCCTATTTGATTGATGCAAGCACCCAGAGCAGAAGATGGGGGAGATGAGGGATACCCTAGGTTAGAAGCAGAGGTATTTGGAACTATTCTCTAAAAATGTTCAGGAGAAGAAACAACGTGGATAAAAAAGAAGGGCTGAAACAACTGTTGTCCATCTTCTCATTACACGATGGTTAAAATGGTTCCAGAATTTTTATGTTACAGCTCCTGATCTACATACCACCTGACCTAAGGAGATAGCACAAGCTCCTGCACACTTATATTACCCTCTAATCCTAACAAGATGCCCAAGGACACAAATTATGTAATTTTAAAAGGCAATGATTCACTCTTTGCCTTATTTACAGACATGTAGCTGATTCCATGAAGAAAAGAATGCAACAGAAATATGATCATTTCCTACTGATGTTGGCTAGCAGGAGCTATTTTTCAGGGGAGGTGGCATCATCAGACAAGAGGAAGGACAGCCAGGATCCAAGAACATGAATCAGCATGAGTGACATGAGATGACCTTTCCTGGAAAACTATGAATAGGACCAAGACTTAAGAGTTCCCCACCCCAAACTCAACTGGTCAAGTGACATACCCATACACCTTAATAAGAAATTCTGTCATAGCTGGTACTGTGATATCTATATGACAGGCAGTCACTGGGCGTGGAGAGGCAAGATGACAGAGTCCTGGGAACAGAAACCACCCTGCAGGAAGAGAAAATATATGCTATGTCCTCTCCCTCCAAGAAAACTTTAGGATTCTACTGGTTACAAGCCTTTTCTGATGAAAAGAGGTCTCATTTTCAAGCCTTGCTGGCTCTATCAAAGGACTACTGAGCATAAGCCACTCATATCAAACTCAGAAATGACACAAATTTCCAAGCTACATAAGAATACTGACGAGAACTTACTGAATGTTTTTACAGTTACCATTGCCCTTCCATGAATCTAATTTAAATATAAAAAAGAATTGAAGTATCCCAAAGCAATTGGTTAACCACTTAAAAATATAAGGTTTTATAAATTCTTAATTGCCCTGTAAGTGCTGTCCCTGGTGGCTGGATTACTTCTTCACCATATGGAGACTGGTAATGCACTACTCACTGTTAACTCAGGAGATATACAAACATAATACTAGTAACATGTACACAGACTGCTTTTAAGCATCATCAATTTTAAAGCAGTACTTCCCTAAATTATTTAAAGTATGAGGAAATTACCTAAGAATGGAGTGAAATCAAAGCCTGACTTCTAGCTTTCTTTTGGGACACCAGAAGCTAGCTTTACCCTCAATGAAGGAGCCATGGTGTGTTTTACAGAGAGGAAAAGATAAGTTCCAAAAGAGATTGTTTCAAAACTTATCTATTCAAATGAAAGTGTCAGAAGAAATGGAAGACCAATATCCATTTGTCTTTGGAACAGGTAGCTGTAAATTGCAGGCTACAAAGCATGTTTGTGCTTGGTGGGCTGACTCTGGCCTTGAGTCAGTCAGTGGGTCATGAGAGCTGGCTCTGATTTGCCTGTTGAGAAGAAGAGGCTCAGCAGGTTTTCCACTTCAAGAGGCTCCTCTCAGCACTTATGCTCAGTCCTAATGCCAGGTTGCTGGTGCTCTTCCCTAAGAATATATTCCAAGCCTATGGAAGATAAAGGAACAGGAAATGATTCTCCTAAAGTATGAGTGATTCAGTGCTGATATTCTAATTATATGATTATTCGTGGATACTGTACATTGAAATTAATGACTTCAGTACCACAACATGTGTAAGAGACCAACTTTATTGTCACATAATTAGCCATACAATGGCATGTTCCTTTCTTTCTTCAGCTATTCAACAAATGTTTATTGTGTTCTACAATGTCAGGTGAAAGGACCAGATGCTGTGGAGTCTTGAATTTCTTAGAGATTCAGGCAAATAAAGTAGGAAACAAATAGTACTCTAAACCACACATAGCTACGTAACACACAAAGCTCAAAACTTCCCCACATCATGACTGATTACCCAGAGCTCAAAACCATACACAATTCCATACTATACATGCAGCTAGACACACTCTGACATAGACTACACACCTCCACGCAACACAAACACCTCCAGATCATCTAGCTATACCCCACATTATGTGGCTTCACATTGCCACACACTTCCATATAACATACACTACTCTATCCACCACACATAGCTCCAAGCTGCACACTGTCCCTCTCTGCAAGGCCCATAAATCTTTAAACACAACAAACAGCTACATAACCCACACAATGATCCAGTTCCCACACAGCAATACATCAAACAAACATTTGTACCACCAACTAGCCCAACAACCAACACAACTACACACAACACAAGATCCATACCTACACATAGCTCAGTATTCAACACAAATCTCTTCCTGCCCCGGCCAGCGGGGTTTTGTCAACAGGAACCCAAGCGGGAGTGGACCTGAATGAGAGACAAACCAGACACAAGGAAGGAGACCAAGACAGGATTCTGATCAAGGTCTCAAACTTTATTTTTTGCACAGCAGCTTATATAGTGATTAGAAAAAGGTAGCTAACATAAGCAGGGCTGTTAGGTTGCTAGGTTACTAAACTACAAGATGTACATTACAAGAAGGTTATGGGTGGGTGATTTTCAATGAAGGTTAGTATGTACTGCCAAGCAGGATATCAAGACTGACCAACCTGCATGGATGAGATATCACAGGAACCAAACATTCTTTTCAGTTGAGCCCTATAGATTTTTCATGTAACAATATGACAGCCATTTGGCTCCTGGCATCTTCCCCTACACATTCTCCAGACAACATGGCACTCTGCACACAACAGACAGCTCCATCTACCACACAGAACTCTACACCAAAAACACAGTCCCGCAATGCACACACAACTCTGTATGCTTCAGCACTAAGTACTCCACAAACAGCTCCACCCACACTCCATGAACACCTCTACTACAAACATTACCACATCTCTATCTCTACATCACAGAGAAAGAAGATTGCTCCACAAGAAAACCCAGGTCTATGTACCACAAACAGTGCCCCTTCACAGCCCACTTATAAGAAAGCTATGGCTTAAATTAGCTCATTAATCTTAAAGAATATTTCATAGGTACTTCTAATCCAGTGGCCCAGGGGTTGGCCTAAAATCTGCATTCACCCTGTCGTACTCCATTCTGATGCCATTCAAACCACAACCATGAAGAAAGACATGAGCCCGTAGTCTGTGGGCCAATTTCTTAACTTCTTGCACCCTCTCAGTTTTATGATCTGCTGAGTAATACTTCAAATAATATTTCATCATTATTGCTAACCTTTCATGTTATTTTCCTTGTTGTGAAGAAAAGTGATTATTTATAATAGGATATAAAATGAAAGAAATACTTGGTCTTTCAACAGTGCAGTAGACATTTTGAAAAACATCAGGTGATTAGGAGTGACATGATCTTATTAACAAAAACAAAAAGTTAATTCTCACCACAAACTGGGAGTCAGAAAATGTGAGGGTAGTACAATTTATGGAACTGGATAAGATTACCTAATTATAGATTTCTTGGACTATATCAACACCCAAAAGTTTGGATTCTAAATCCTGGCACAGAACCTATGGGACCTCTTCCCCCCAAAAAAAGACTGTGTTCTACTATTGGCTAAATAGATTGACTGCTAATTTATTCAAACATTAAATGAAGAATTTAGTCTTTATGAATGACAAGTAATTGATTAGAGTGTGATGATAGGTGTAAAATCTTCTCCTCTATGTATCCGATAAAGCTTGAATGGAGAGATTCTCTCTAGACTAAGCATATGGGAAATGTAGTCAAAGTACAGAACAAGTTACACAAACTTCTCATAAATGAATTCAATGGGACACTCCAGCCACATATTGGTTCTCCTTTTTCCTGTTTCTGGTAAATATTACTCATAATTCTATCAATTTGAGCTGTGCCCTTGGGGATTACCTGTCACTGCTTCCCCTCTGGCTCTATCAGCACAACATGACTCTTCCAACAAGAAGAGACATGACATGATACTAGGGTGGGGTCCTGCTTGGAGCTCTACTTCATATTCTGTCCATATCTCCCTCCCACTCCAGGGACCCTTCTCTTCCCCTTCTCTATCTCATCGTCTCATCTGTCCTGCTTCTTCCTGCCTTCCTGCATCCACCACCTGACCATAAGGTGTCGGGTCTTTAGCACCCAGTGCTCTCCTGACCTGCGGGAGAGATAGGGAAGCTCTCCCCAATGAGGCGGGCCAAGAAAGGAGAAGTGGCCTGCACCCAGCACCCCCTCACCAGAGGACAGTCAGATGCATCCAGGAGAATGTCTTGAGCATGACTCGCTTTATTGAAATAAGCTCCACTCTTAAATAGGTCAGAGAGTGGTAGGAGGGGGAGGGGTGTACGTGCACCTATCTAGGGACTGTGAAGGGAAACCTGAGCTGTCCGTCAAGAGTGGAGGGCTGAGGGACCAGTCCTAAGAGGAGGCCTAATTCTACGTCACAGCCCACAGGACCACCTCCGGGTTTACCACCAGGCACCATCTTGGCCACACGTGGTCCCAAGGCTGGGAGGCAGGACCAACTAGGACCGCCTTTCCTGGTTGCGGTGTAACAGCCACACGTGGCCCCAGAGCTGGGAAACAGGCCGGACCGGGTGGGACTTCCTCTTCTGATGCAAAGCATCCGGGCATGCCCCACAATAAGGAAAGGAACCTTAGTGTACTCTGGAAGATCTCAGGCAATTAGGGCCTGGCTACCTTGTCATACTCCATTCTGATGCCACCTAAAGCACTCCCATGAAGAGAGACCTCAGCTAGCAGTCTGTGGGCCAATCTCTTAACTCCTTGGCCTCTCAGATTTACTAACTTCTGCTGAGCACCAGGAAACTCTGAAAACATTGCATATTTAGGGGTCCTGCAGTTTCATCCTTTCTCCACAAGGTCTAAGTATTCAGGTTCCTCTAAGCTCTTCCATTGGTCTCTGTGCCTCAGTTGACTCCTACACACAGGGGGAGGAGGTCTCATTCACCATAAGACCATTCCCAGAAGCTCTCGGGACCCTCTGTACCTCTAGGTCTGAGCTTGGTCAACTTTAGTCCTCTGTAGGGACACCAAGTCTTGCCAGCACCATTCCAGACCAGTTATTCTCAAACTGTGTTGCAAGAGGACTTGTAGAATGCAGATTTTAGGACAACCCCTAGACCCACTGGATTAGATGTGGCAGAGCAGGGTCCATGAAAGTGGGTTTGAAAGAGCCTGCAGGATATTCTTATGTACACAAGTTTGTCAACTACTAACATAGCAGACAGTGCAGCCTAGAGAAGGCTTAGGGTGGGCCCTGGTCAAGCACGTTGTCTGTATTCCTGAGTTTGGACCCCTTCCCCATATAAAATCAATAGAACTAACACTGTAGTTTCTCCCCTTCCCCAAAGCTGGAGGACATAGAGAAAGAATAAAACTTGCCTTTTCATGCCTCTGGCTTAGTCCTAGCCCTGCTCCTGCTTAGCTGGGTTTTACAAAATGATGGGTAGATGGTGTCCACAGGCTACAGTGGGACTCCTGGAGACACTGGAGGCAAAGAACATGTTTATCCCTGGGCAACCTTGCCATAACTAGATGAGTTCCCAATAGGAAAGAAACCTAATTCCACATGAAGAGAATCCCAGGATCCTAGCTCCTTCTCCTCATCCTCTTTCTTCTCTTTCTTATCTTCCTCCTCCTTCTTTTCCCAATCTCAAAGAGACAGTGTCAAAAATAGCTCCAACACTAGCAACTAGGGAAGAGAGCCAGAATTATCAGTCTGTTCTCTCCTATATTGTGGAGTCCCCTTCCTACTCAGCCTGGTTTCCTGGTGAGGGCCCTAGGGTACCCCTGAGGAGGGAAGGGATCAAGGCATGCTGAGCCAACTGTCAACCTCTTCTTCTCCTACTGTTCTCATTTCTGCCTTCAAAAGGCTCCTTCCCAAGATGGATTGGGTAGGAGGAGGACCACAGTCCAATATATCAGTTCCTTCTTACCCTGTGACTTATTTCCGACATGAGTAAAACTGTACAGTGTAAGCTTTCAAAGTAGTTTTATTGCTTGTAGATTGGAAATAAAGGATATCATATGAGAAAAAGAAGATGTGATATAGTCCCTGTGTCCCACCTTCTGACCTCTGAGCTTGGAGTTCTTGATTCACAAAACTGACAAGATGGGAACAGTACACTGTTTGTTTTACCAAGTTTTTGTTTGTTTGTTTGTTTGGGTTGTTCCTTTTCTGTTTTTTTTTTTCTTTTTCTTTTTTTTCTTTTTAAAATGATTTTTCTCTGTTTTGTGCATCTGTCTTCCACTATTTTTACTTTATTTCTCTCTTTGCGTTCTTTCTTTAAAAATTACTTTCCTATGAAGAACACCTCCACTCTTTTCTGCTAACACTCCATTGTCTATCATTTTAACCTTATTCTTTCTACTGATTCTACTCTTCTCCACATTTCCACGTCACTGAAACTAAACCAAAATCACCATTCCCCTCCCCAATACATTTTACTCTATTCTCTTTACTACCTCCAACTTACCCTCCTGACTTACTGCCGGGACCTCCAGGTTCCATTGACTCCTGGTTATTGGATAGAGGGTATTCCAGCTTAATCCGAGTGGACCAAAGGGGTTCATAGAGAAAGCCAGTCCTAAAGAACTTAATATAAAAACAATAATTGCTTATAGGGATGTAACAGTAAATAAGTAACTACTAAATACAGGGCCCAGGATCGGTTGTTATATTTAAATTGTATTCTTTAGGAACACCAAATCTAATTTTATAGACAGGTATACAAGGTATCTGTATATAATTGTGAACTTGTAAGATTTACACAACAGTGCTTGGTAAGGGCTGCTTTGGATCTTAATCGGTGCTCAGAGTTGCTGGTAGACTGGCATTCCCAATCCAAATGGGCAGAAGGAACACAAGAAAGATGGCAAACAATGAAGTCTTATCCCCCACTCAAAACAAACAGGAAGCAGAGCAGTCAATCAAAGACATAGAAGAGAACCCCAAAATGCTCTACAAAGACTACTGACAAACATGATAAATAAAAAGTTTGAATCTCTTCAGTCAATTATTCTAGAGAATGAGGAGGCAAAGCAAACTTAATGGAGAATTTCATGGCATCCACAAATAGAAAGATAAATGAACTTCAAGAGTCAAATGAAAAGATAGCTACCCAGCTTAAAGATTTGAGAGACAACACTCAAAACCAAAGTAATGAAGTTAATGAAGTAAAGTAGTCCATAGAAGACCTAAGAAATGATATGGAAATCATCAGGAAAGACCAGTCAGAAGGAAAAGAGATTCGAAATCAAGTAGCTAGCCTACAGTCCCGACTAACTGAGTGGATAGAATTTCAGGAGCTAAAGATTCCTTAGATTCTATGGATAAAGATAAAAAAAATCAATACAAACCCATTCCAATCAACAAAACAGATCGCTACAGGAGATTCAAGACATGATCAGGAAGCCCAATTTAAGGATAATAGGTATTGAGGAAAACTTAGAGAAAGAGATTAATGGGATAGGCAACCTATTTAACAGAATATTAGCTGAGAACTTCCCAAATATCCAGAATGAAAGGCCTGTACAGATACAAGAAGCATTTAAACCCCAAACCGACCAGAGCAGAATAGGACATCCCACTGACACATTGTGATCAAAACAGGATCAGTAGAATACAAGGAAAGAATCCTTAAAGCTGTTCAGGAGAAGAAAACAATCACATATAAAGGAAAAGCAATCAGAATTACCCCAGACTTCTCAGCAGAGACCATAAAAGCAAGGAGAGCCTGGAATGAAGTATACCAAACTCTAAATAAAAATAACTACCAACCAAGAATTCTGTGCCCAGCCAAACTCTCATTCATACCCGAAGGTAAAATAAAAGTCTTCCACAGTAAGGAAAAACTGAAACAATATATCTCCACCAAACCAGCTTTACAGAAAATCCTCAAAAATGTACTATACAGGGAAAATAATCAAGATCCCAATACAGACAGAGAAATGAACCCTAATTAGTAAACATCAGATCAAGAAATGGGAAGACAGGGCTTTAAACAAGATAGTGATAATGAAAGGAACAAACGATCATCTCTCAATCCTAACTCTCAACATTAATGGACTTAATTCTCCAATCAAACGACATAGGCTCATAAATTGGATCAAAAATCAAGATCCATCTTTCTGCTGCCTCCAAGAGACACATCTATCCAGCAAAAGTAAACATCTTCTAAAAGTGAAAGGCTGGAATAAAATCTATCAAGCAAATGGCCCCCATAAGCAGGCTGGAGTTGCAATCCTAGTATCAGACAAAATTGACTTCAAATTAAAAAAGGTAAGAAGAGACAAAGAAAGTTACTACATATTAGTAAAGGGATCTCTCCTACAGGAAGATATAACCATTCTAAATATCTACACCCCAAATGCAGGAGCACCCAACTTCATCAAACAAACACTACTGACTCTAAAAACACTCATAGACCCAAACACATTGATAGTTGGGGACTTTAACAATCCACCATCACCTCTGGACAGATCAACACGCCAAAAACTGAACAAGGAAACCACAGAAATAAATAATTGCATAGACCAACTAGACTTAACCGACATCTACAGAATATTCCACTCAGCAACAACAGAATACACATTCTTCTCCGCAGCACATGGAACATTCTCCAAAATAGATCACATCTTAGGGCACAAAGAAAATCTTTACAAATGCAGAAGTATCAAAACCATTGCCTGCATTCTCTCAGACCACAATGGAATGAAATTAGAGCTCAACTCAAACAGCCACCACAGAAAATCCTACAATTCGTGGAGACTAAACAACACACTGCTGAAGCATCAGAGGGTCATTGAAGAAATTAAAATGGAAATTCAAATGTTTATGGAATTCAACCAAGTTGAGGACACAAAATACCAACTCCTTTGGGACACAGCAAAGGCAGTACTTGGAGGAAAATTTATATCTTAGTGCATACATCAACAAACTGGAGAAATAGCAACTCAATAATTTAAGGGAGCACCTTAATTTCCTTGAGAGCGAACAACAAGCCAAACCCCAAGTCAATAGATGGAAGCAAATAATTAAAATCAAATCAGAATTAAATCAATTAGAGACGAAAAAAACCATCGAAAGAATCAACAAAACAAAGAGTTGGTTCTTTGAAAGAATCAACAAGATAGACAGACCCCTGGCAAAACTGACCAAGAAACGAAGGCAGCACACTCAAATAAACAAGATAAGAGATGAAACAGGTAAAATCACCACAGAAATAACAGAAATTCAGAAAATAATAAGGGACTATTTTGCAAAACTTTATGGCAACAAATTCGAGAACTTGGAAGAAAGGCATGATTTCCTGAGAAAATATTAATATCCCCAAACTTAAACCTAAAGATTTAAACCTTTAAAGAGACCCATATCCAGTATTGAAATAGAAACGGCAATAAATGATCTCCCATGCAAGAAAAGCCCAGGTCCAGACGGATTCACTGCAGAATTCTACAAGGCCTCCAAAACAGAACTCACACCAATATTTCTCAAACTCTTCAGTGAAACTGAATGAGAACATTCACTACCAGACTCATTCTATGAAGCCAGTATAACCCTCATCCCAAAACCAGGCAGGGACTCATCATGGAAAGAGGACTATAGACCGATCTCCCTGATGAACATAGACGCAAAAATTCTCAACAAAATTCTGGCCAATCGACTTCAACAGGTTATCAAAAAAATCATACACCACAATCAAACTGGTTTCATTCCAGGGATGCACAGTTGGTTTAATATACGCAAGTCAATTAATGTAATCCACCACATCAACCGGAGCAAGGTAAAGAACTACATAGTTTTATCTCTGGATGCGGAAAAAGCGTTTGATAAAATCCAGCACCCATTTATGCTGAAAGCCATGGAAAAACTGGGATTCCAGGGAACATTCCTGAATATAATCAAGGCAGTTTATGACAAACCAACAGCAAGCATAACTCTAAATGGTGAAAAATTAAAGCCATTCCCGTTAAAATCAGGAACAAGGCAAGGATGTCCAATCTCTCCCCTGCTCTTCAACATTGTACTAGAATTCCTAGCCAGAGCAATTAGGCAAGAAGAAAATATAAATGGGATCCAAATAGGAAAAGATGAAGTTAAACTTTCTCTCTTCGCAGATGATATGATCCTATACCTAAAGAATCCCATAGAGGACTTCCGGGAAGACAGCAGAGGAGTGGCAGTGCACTAGCTCAGCTCCCTCCAGCACTGCAGTTTTCTCACCCCATAGAAACTTTTACCACTAGAAATACAACCAGCGTAAGTTGTAACAGTACAGGGATTCTGGCCAGGAAGGAAAAATAGACTTTGCACGTCTGGAAACACCGATTCGAGCTCTGGGCGGCATCCCACTGCCACGTCTGTGTCGGCGGCACTGGCACAGCGCCCGTCACAGCAACCCGCACTCCACGCAGGTAAAGCACACAGTGGAGACCAGGCGGTGGCTGAGCAGGGATGACCTGCAATCGCAGAGAAAGCGTGAGTACCCCACGAAAGATATTCTCACTCGCGCCACAGAGCAGCTTCTGCAAGGAATCCCTTCCCCCACCGCCAGAGCAAAGCGCCATCTTTTCCACTGGCATAGGGTCAGACCAGATTGGAACTAAAGCGGGCCTGGGAAAAGCGAGGTCAAATTAGCCATCTTTGAATAGGGCAAGAGGGACCGAACAGTGAGAGCCAGCTCTGCCCAGGAGAACGCCCCCTGCCCTGGCGGGAGGCGTGCCCTGGGCCTCAGCTTAGCCAGAGGTGCCCCGCCCTGCCCACCGGAACTTCTAAATTTAACGCGAAAACAGCCAGCAGCTCCCAGCGGCACGGAAACACCAGACGGAGGAACCTGAGACAGTTAAATGGTCCCATCACAGAGGAAGTCCCAATTCCCAGCCCGAAAAGGAGCTGCTTTCCATAGCCACCTCCACCAAGGAGGCTGCCCCGCCCAGGCAAGCAGCTCTCAGCCCGGTAAAACAGGCCAGAGGTGCCCCGCCCTGCTCAGTCCACAGCCTATTCAAAGGCAGGAATTAAAGGCCGAGGCTCCGCAGCAGACAGAGGAGCAAGCTGAATTCTGCCAAACACAGACAATCAGGAATATAGACTGCAGACCATCACAAGGAAAGCAGAGACAGGGGAAAGAACACCCAAACAAGGAAGACTCCATTTTTTTCTTTATCTTTTTAACATTTCTTAAACTATAAAAAAAAAATTGTTTTTTTTCAATTCAGAAACGTCGTCGGATTTTTCCCCCCATGTTTTCTATTTTTACCTGTTTGTTTTATCAATTTTTTTTTCTTTTCTGTTTGTTTGGGTTGTTCCTTTTCTGATTTTTTTCCTTTTTATTTTATTTTCATTTTTAAATAATTTTTCTCTGTTGTGTGCATCTGTCTCCCACTATTTTTACTTTATTTCTCTCTTTGCGTTCTCTTTCTTTAAAAATTACTTTCCTATGAAGAACACCTCCACTCTTTTCCCCTAACTCTCCATTATCTATCATTGCAACCTTATTCTCTCTACTGATTCTACTCTACTCCACACTTCCACGTCACTGAAACTAAACCGAAATCACCACCTCCCCTCCCCAATACATTTTACTCTATTCTCTTTACTACCTCCAACTTACCCTCCTGACTTACTGCTGGGACTGCCAGTCTCCAATGACTCCTGGTTATTGGATAGAGGGTATCCCAGCTTAATCTGAGTGGATCAAAGGGGATCATAGAGAAAGCCAGTCCTAAAAGAACTTAATATAAAAACAAGAATTGTGTATAGGGCTGTAACAGTAAATAAGTAACTACTGAATACAGGGCCCAGGATCAGTTGTTATAATGAAATTGTATTCTTTAGGACACCAAATCTAATTTTTTACACAGGTATACAGGGTAACTGTACATAATTGTGAACTTGTAAGATTTACACAACAGTGCTTGGTGAGAGCTACTTTGGGTCTTAAACGGTGCTCACAGGTGCTGGTAGACTGGCATCCCCAATTCAAATGGGCAGAAGAAACACAAGAAAGATGGCAAACAATGAAGTCTTATCCCCCACTCAAAACAAGCAGGAAGCAGAGCAGTCAATCAAAGACATAGAAGAAAACCCCCAAAAAGCTCTACAAAGTCTACTGATAAACATGATAAATGAAAAGTTTGAATCTCTTCAGTCAATTATTCTAGAGAATGAGGAGGCAAAGCAAAAATTAATGGAGAATTTCATGGCATCCACAAATTAATAGATAAATGAACTTCAAGAGCCAAATGAAAAGATAGCTAACCAGCTTAAAGATTTGAGAGACAACTCTCAAAACCAATGTAATGAAGTTAATGAAGTAAAGAAGTCCAAACAAGACCTAAGAAATGACATGGAAATTATCAGGATTGCTTCTGACTGGATTCATCCCAGGGATGCAAATTTGGTTGAATATACGCAAGTCAATTAATGTAATCCACCACATCAACCAGAGCAAGCTAAAAAACCACATGGTTTTATCTCTGGATGCGGAAAAAGCATTTGATAAAATCCAGCACCCATTTATGCTAAAAGCCCTGGAAAAACTGGCATTCCAGGGAACATCCCTGAATATAATCAAGGCAGTGTATGACAAACCAACAGCAAGCATAACTCTAAATGGGGAAAACTAAAGCCATTCCCTTTAAAATCAGGAACAAGGCAGGGATGTCTACTCTCTCCCCTGCTCTTCAACATAGTACTAGAATTCCTAGCCAGAGCAATCAGGCAAGAAGAAAATATAAAGGGGATCCCAGTAGGTAAAGATGAAGTTAAACTCTCTCTCTTCACAGATGACATGATCCTATACCTAAAGAATCCCATAGACTCGACCCCCAAACTACTAGATCTGATCCAAAACTTTGGGAATGTTGCAGGATATAAAATAAACCTTCAAAAATCAACGGCCTTTCTCTATGCTAACAACCCGAAGACCGAGGCTGATATCAGGAAAGCATCTCCCTTTGCAATAGCCCCCAAAACCATAAAATACCTAGGAATAACCTTAACCAAAAAGTGAAAGACCTCTTTGAGGAGAAATTTAAAACCTCGAAAAATGAAATTAAGTCAGATCTAAGGAAATGGAAAACCCTCCCATGATCCTGGATTGGGAGGATTAATATAATCAAAATGGCAATATTGCCAAAGGCTATCTACAAATTCAATGCAATACCCATTAATATCCCAACACCATTTTTTGATGAAATAGAGGAAGCAATACAGAAATTCATATGGAATAATAAAAGACCTAGAATAGCAAAAACAATCCTAAGCAGAAAGAACAGTGCTGGAGCTATTACATTACCCAACTTCAAGTTGTATTATAAAGCTATAGTAATAAAAACAGCTTGGTATTGGCACTGGAACAGGCCTGAAGACCAATGGAACAGAATTGAAGACCCAGAAATGAACCCACAGAACTACGCCTACTTAATCTTTGATAAAGGGGCTAAAACAATAGTTTGGAAGAAAGATAGCCTCTTTAACAAATTGTGCTGGAAAAAGTGGCTCAACACATGCAACAAACTAAAACTAGATCCTTATATATCACCCTGCACAAAAGTCAATCCCAAATGGATTAAAGACCTCGAAATCAAAACAGACACCCTGAAAACACTAAAGGAAGGAGTAGGAGAAAAACTTGCGCTCCTTGGCGCAGGACGGAACTTCCTTAACAAAGATCCAGAAAGGCTACAAATCAAATAAAGGTTGGACAAATGGTACTGCATCAAATTACAGTGCTTCTGCACGGCAAAGGACTTAGCTCGCAAGATAAACAGAAAGCCCACAGACTGGGAGAAGATTTTTACTGGCCATTCAACGGACAAAGGCCTCATATCTAAAATATATGCAGAATTAAAAATTTACCCTCCTCCAAAACAAAACGGCAAAGAATAAATAGCAGGCTCATCAAGTGGGCTAAAGACTTACAGAGAGACTTCTCTGATGAGGAAATGAGAATGGCCAAGAGACATATGAAAAAGTGCTCTACATCACTGGCCATAAAAGAAATGCAAATCAAAGCAACATTGAGTTTCCATCTCACCCCAGTAAGTGTTATATATCAAGAAAACTAACAATAACAATTGTTGGAGAGGATGTGGCCAAAAGGGAACCCTACTTCATTCTTGGTGGGAATGTAAACTGGTTCAGCCACTCTGGAAAGCAGTATGGAGATTCCTCAGAAGGCTAAATGTAGAACTCCCCTATGACCCAGCAACCCCACTTTTGGGTATCTATCCAAAAAACCACAAACAAAATCACAGTAATGCCACCAGCACAACAATGTTCATTGCAGCACAATTTGTCATAGCAAGAATCTGGAACCAACCCAGATGCCCCTGAATAGACGAATGGATCCAGAATGTGTGGTACATATACACAATGGAATTTTATGCCTCTATCAGAAAGAATGACATTGTCCCATTTGTAAGGAAATGGAAGGACTTGGAAAAAATTATACTTAGTGAAGTGAGCCAGACCTAAAGAAACATGGACTCTATGGGCTCCCCTATTGGGAACAATTACTACAGGTTTAGGCAAGTCATAGCGGGGCATTACAAGGCCCAATAGCTATACCCTTATGAACACATGATTCTAAGTGAAATGAACTCCATGTTATGGAAACAATTGTTATATCACAGTTGTTACTTCTTTCAACATCCCATGTGTATCTGTAGCTTCTATTATTGATGATGTTCTTGTATCACCTTCCTGTGGTTGTACCTACACTATATCTGTAATCTTATCTGAGTATATTGGAAACCGTATATACTGGTATTGGAACTAGGAAATTGAAAGGGAATACCAAAATTGAGAGACACAGGGTGAAAAAAGTCAAACAACTACAAAAGCAATACTTGCAATACTGTTTGGTGTAAGTGAACTGAACACCTCAGGGGGGAAAGGGAAAGGGGGAGGAGGGAGGGGGGTATGAGGGACAAGGTAACAAACAGTACAAGAAATGTATCCAATGCCTAACGTATGAAACTGTAACCTCTCTGTACATCAGTTTGAGAATAAAAATTTTAAAAAACCAAAAAAATATAAATAAGTAAATAAAAGTAAAAAATGTTTGAAATTAAAATAAAATGGAGTCCTCCTTGTTTGGGTGGTCTTTCCCCAGTCTCTGGTTTCCTTGTGATGGTCTCCAGTCTATTTTCCTGATTGTCTGGGTTTGACTTGATTTCAGTTCGCAGGGGATGGATCTGTTCTTACCCTTCTTCTCTGTTGGTGCAATCCTGGGTCTCTGTGGTTCGCACAGCTTGCAGGTAGGCCTTGGGCATCCTCTGTAGATGGGGACTTGAGTAGTCTCGGGAACCGTGGCTCCTCTGTCTGCTGTGGGGCCGCTGCCTTAAACGCCTGGCTTTGAATAGGCTGTGGACTCAGCAGGTCAGGGCACCACTGGCCTGTTTTACCTGGCTGAGAGTTGCTTGCACGGGGGAGGTTCTTCCCTCCTGGGCGGGGTGGCCTCCTTGGCGGAGGTGTCTATGGAATGCAGCTCCCGTTTGGCCTGGGAATTGGGCTTCCTCTGTGAAGGGACCGTTTAACTGTCTCAGGAACTGTTTGTTCCCCCGTCTGTTGTTTCCATGCTGCCGGGAGCCGCTCGCCGCTATTGCTTTAAATTTAGAAATTCTGGTGGCCAGGGCGGGGCACCTCTGGCTAAGCCTAGGCCCAGGACACGCCTCCCGCCTGGTCAGGGGGGTTCTCCTGGGCGGAGCTGGCTTTCACTGGTGGGTCCCTCTTGCCCTTTTCAAAGATGGCTCCTTTGACCTTGCTTTTCCCAGGCCCGCTTTAGTTCCAATCTGGTCTGACCCTATGCCAGTGGCAAAGATGGCGCTTTGCTCTGGCAGTGGGGGAAGGGCTGCCTTCCAGAAGCTGCTCTGTGGGCGCAAGTGAGAATATCATTCATGGGGTACTCACGCTTTCTCTGCCATTTCATGTCGTCCGTGCTCAGCCACCATCTGGAGGATTTCTCCCTGGTCTATGTTGTGTGCTTTAGCTGCGCAGAGTGCGGGTTGCTTTGCTGGGCACTGTGCTGGTGCTGCCATTGGCGCGGTGGCGGGATGCCGCCCAGAGCTCAAATCTGTGTTTTCAGAGGAGCAAAGTCGATTTTTCCTTCCTGGCCAGAATCCCTGTACTGTTAGAACTTACTCTGGCTGTCTTTCTAGGAGTAAAAGTTTCTATGGGGTGAGAAAACTGTGGTGTCGGGGGAGCTCAGCTAGGGCTCTGCAGCTCCCCACTGTCTTCATGAGGATTACAATTTTTGAATAAATTTTTTTTTGTTTTGTTTTGTCTGTCATGGGACTTGAACTCTGGGACTGGGCGCGGTCCCTGAGCTATTCATCCTAAGGCTAGCACTCTACCCCTTGGGCAACAGGGCCACTTCTGGTTTCTATTGGCTAGTTGGAGACAAGAGTTTCATGGACTTTCCTGCCCATGCTATGAACCTCAGATCTCAGCCTCTTGAGTAGCTAGGATTGAACGCATGAGCCACCGGCGCCTGGCTGAATAAAGTTCTTTTTAACACATGAAAAGTACTTTTGTAATTTCATCATCTTACAAAAGTTCAAACATAATTTAAAAAAGCAAATGCTTGTCTGTGGTGATCCATGCAACCCCAAACACTAAGGGCATTTTTTAAATTTAATATGGGCTACAGCATTTCAGATGAGATGCCCATACACAAACCCAGGAGAAATGATTCCAACTACAAACCAGAAAGCCTTCCTCTGAGGAAGGTTTCTAGACAAGACATGGGGGTCTTTTTTCACACTCCATGAGAAAAACAGAGCACACAATGATTATAATTCACTTGAGAATGTGTTGTTACCGCTGCTTCATAAATTGCTGGCTTTTGAGACAGTCAGTGGTGTCTCATGTTGCTAATCCTAGTCACCAAGAAAGCTGAGATCTCAGAATCCCAGTTCTAAATCAGTTTATGCAGACAATCCCACTATACACACATTAACCAGCAGAAAGTCAGAAGTGGAGATGTGGTTCCAGTGGTAATGCTCCAACTTAAAGCAGAAAAAAAGTTTAAGCCCCAGTACTAGCATGGGAGGAAAATATTGGCTTTTTACAAGTCAGTGTAGATGTCTTCCACTGAAAGTCAAGTAAACACTTTATTCACCTCATAGATTTCATTTCCTTTTAAACAAGTTGTGAGTTAGAGTTAGAGGAAAATTTAGCATGATGTTAATTTTCAGTCATGCTGTTTTTTCCTAGGACCCCAAATCCTAGTAAACACTAGCTCACTGAGAAAGCTATTCCATTTTGTATGTGTCCAGATTATGAAATTACTGTTCTTTATAACAGTGCTTAAAGATTACTCACACATTAACAAAAGACAAATATTCAGATTTCACTTCCTAGCATAATCTTTAAATATGAATATCACATTCTTTTTTTTTTTTGCCAGTCCTGGGCCTTGGCCTCAGGCCCTAAGTACTATCCCTGGATTCTTTTTGCTCAAGGCTAGCACTCTGCCACTTGAACCACAGTGCCACTTCTAGCCATTTTCTATATATGTGGTGCTGGGGAATTGAACCCAGGGCTTCATGTATAAGAGTCAAGCACTCTTGCCACTAGGCCATATTTCCAGCCTGAATATCACATTCTTTTCAGAAGATGTTTTCAATAAAATATTCTGAAAGGCTACAATTGAAGAATCTATATCTTTCCTTAAATGTCATTTAACAACAGAATTGCAGGTATAACTTACATCCAAGTCTGGAACTGTGGGTTCCTGTAGTTCATCTCAATAATATGTAGGGATAACCACTATGGGGAAGTAATATGTCATTGTGTGGTTCCCATTTGCTTCAGGAAACTGCCATGAAAAGTTAAAATATTTCGTGTTGTCAGTATATTACAAAACTAAAACCAAAGAAATGAAAGTAAAATAAAATTGAGATGCTATGTCTAAGTGGAATGTCCTCAGAATCTATTCAATACATTGTGATATTTTGCCTGTTCCAGTCTGACAACTAAAGAGCTCAGAAGTGTACTGAGTAAGACAAAATGTCCTGGATGTTCCAGTGGAATAAAGGAAATAGTAATAAAAGAAGCAGACAAAACAGTATAAGATACTCATCAGAGCACTGAAGAAAACTGAGCAGGGACCAGGCTGAGGGAGTGGGTAGTTGCTAGATAGTGAGAACAATGAACTATGTGAAGACATGACACAAGAAGTAGAGAATCAGTGAGCCACAGAAAGATGGGGATTGGTTAGTAGCCTTGGAGCAGGGAAGGGAATGGTATACAAAACTGTGAGATGGAAAACCAAATGTGCTATGCTCAAGAAATCCCAGAGATCAGGTTCATGAAAAATATTTTCATTGTAGTCACTTCCAAACTGCCTAATGATCAAAGTACCACCTTTCTTCTCCTTAAGAAATTTTAAGAAACTTAAATTTCACATGGAATTATCTGATTTACTCTAAGAACTTCTTTAGTGCAAAGAATTCAGAAAAAAAAGATGAGATGTCCTCCTTCCACAACATTTTATGGCTAAATACAATGCTTGTGAGTTAAAATACATTAAATATGCAAGTAACAATGGTGAGGGTCACAGATGCCTTCTGTTTAAAACGAGGTTTGGAGTGAAGAAAAGAGACACCAAGAAGCAGGACCAAAACTGTCAGTCTGGGAATTGAGGAAGAATGTATTTCATCAGAGAACATCAGGGAACAACTGAGAAGGTGTTCATTTGTGATTTGGTTCTAAATTAGGTCAGACTGCACACAGAGGGCTTTAATTATCATGTTAAGACATAGGAACTTCCCCAGAAAAGGCTGATCAGTTTCTTCTGTGTCCTCAGATTCTATGGACTTGTGCACTTTTATGTATTTAATGTCTCTACATATTTTGAGATGAATAATTTAGTATTGTTCACTTGGGATTTTTATTATTTAAATATATAGATTATTTTAAAATTAATCCTACAACCAGTTATTAAAAATGTGTGTCCACATCTAATAACTCAGAATATACATTTACAAAGATCTTACTCTTAAGATACTTTAAGTTAAAGGAATGAAACATTTTCAATTTTCCATTCAAGCATTTAAAAACTGTTCACTGATACTTTAGTGTTTTCTTTTTCTGAAGGGACAGTGTACAATTATAAATGTTAGCTTGGAAGATACAGCTCCACTATTACTCTCAAATACTTTTGGGAATTATTGGTTGCTACTTAACCTTACGGTATATGTAAAAATACAATCAAACCATTGCAAGAAAAATAATTCCATTATATTCTTTTAAGATATATGCTAAAAAGAGACAGAAATATGATCTTCAGGCAGATGAGGCAGGATAAAGAAAATTCAAAAGTGCAAACAGAAATTGTTTTCTACTACTAAAGACAATAGAGATGCTGGAAGTTTTACTGTTTAGAAAGGACAAATTCCAAGATGCATATTGTTCCATCACATTTTACATATGAAGGACAAATAACAAACTCCAATAAAATTTTATGTACCAGACACTCTTAATTAAAAATATAGTTTTCAACAATATTGTTATTAATACCAGGCCTACAACTACTTGCTTTTTTTCCAAGCCAAGACCCTTGTAAGAAATTTCAGAAACCTCTTTCTTCTACTCACCAGCTTTATAGAGATCTTGAGGATCCCAGAATATTTAGCAATGAACTTGATTTTCAAAGCTGCAGTACTGTTTGGAGTGTTTATGGCTCGAGTTATGTTTTCCAATTGTACTTGAAAATACATCTCATTATATTCTTCAGAGGCACCTCGCAGTTCAAATGTGCTAAAAAAGTTCTCCTGTGGGAAGCAAACAAGCACCTGTGAATTCCCAAGGGAAGTAGGTGGCGCCTGGGGCTGCTCAGACTATGGCTTACCTGCAGAAGTTCACAACACAAATTTGCCCCTCCACTTTCTGGGCTCCCCAGAAGAATGAAGCTCAGTTTATCTGGGCAGATGCGGAGGGTGCAGCCTTTGGAAAGGTTGGCTAACATGTTAATGACTCCTATAACAAAGAGTAAAGGAAGTTACTAAATTGCACATTCCCTCTCCTGAGGGGCATTCTAGCTTGTAAAATTTGGGAGTTCAGCAAAGTGCAGTTTAGTGTCTCCTGGAAAATTCTTTGAGGTAATCCAGTGTCCCAACAACCTTTGGAGTTATTTAGCACCTGCTACCCATGCTCACTAAGGAAACTGAGACTTAAGGAAGCCCTTAACTGGAAACCATACAATCCACAGAATGTAATTACCACTGGATACAAGGCACAGCACTGGAAGAGAGGTTCTGCACACAAGTTTCAGCACAGTCTGGGTTGAGAGAAAATAGGGTCTGCCTGCAAAGGGAAGACTACCAAAGATAAAGATTGCCAGGCACAGGTATAATCCTAACTAGCTACTCAAGAGTCTGAGATCTGAGTCACGGTTCAATGTCACCTCAGGAACGTAGATCTGTGAGATTCCTATCTCCAATTAACCACCAGGAAATTGGAAGTGGCGCTGTGGCTCAAAGTGGTAGAATGCTAGAGTGTTACCCTTGAGTGAAAAAAGCTCAGGGACAGTGACAGCTCCCAGGCCAAGAGTTGAAACCCAGGACCTCACTGGCTTAGTGAGAGAGAAATCACATGAGAAGAATGGAGTTCCAGAAACTTCCACAGGCAGCAGCCTTCTGCCGCACCCACTCCAAGGTCTGCTACAGCTTGCCCTCTCCCACCTTCATGACTCCCTCACAGCCTGTCTTCTCCCACCTTCATGCCTCCCTGGGAATGGTGTTCCAGAATCTTCCACGGGCAGCACCCTTGTACGGTACCCACCCCTAGGTCAACCCCCAGTCAGCCCCAGCCCGCCCTCGCCCACCCTCATGCCTCTGGGAGTGCAGTACCAGAAACTTCCACAGGCAGCGCCGTCATACTGCACCCAATCCCTAGGTCAGCCCCAGCCTAGCCTCTCTTGCCTTCATGCCTCCCTGGGAAAGGAGTTCCAGAAACTTCCACGGGCAGCAGCCTTCTCTACACCCACCCCCTAGGTCAGTCTTAGCCTGCCCTCTTCCCACCTTCATGCCTCCCTGGGAATGGGGTTCCAGAAACTTCCACGGGCAGCGGCCTTCTGCTGTACTCACCCCTAGGGTGGCCCCAGCCTGCCCTCGCCCACCCTCACACCTCTCTCGGAGTGCAGTACCAGAAACTTCCGCAGGCAGCGCCATCATACCACACCCACCCCCTAGGTCAGCCCCAGCCCAGCCTCTCCTTCCTTCATGCCTCCCTGTGGGGGGAGTTCAAGAAACTTCCATGGGCAGGGCCTACTGCCACATCCACCCCTATGTTTTCCCCAGCCCTTCTTCTCCCACCTTCATGCTTCCTTTGGAGGGGAGTTCCAGAAATTTCCACGGGCAGCAGATTTTACCACAGACCACCACTAAGTCGGCCCCAGCCCAGCCTCTCCTGCATTCACGGCTCCCTGGGAAGGGAGTTCCAGAAACTTCCACTGGGAGCGGCATTATGCAGCACCCACCCCTAAATCTGCCCCAGTCTGCCTTCTTCCTCTTCCAGCCTCCTTTGGAATAGAGTTCCAGAAACTTCCAAGGGCTGTGGCCTTCCTCCCAGCAGTGTGGAACAGGCCCCACCCACCCCTAGGGCTGCCCCTATCAGGGTGCCACAGGCCACCTTCTTCCTTCCTCAGGCCCTCCCCAGCCCGGACTCTTCCTCCTTCAGGTCTCCTCGAGCTCCCGCAGCCTTCCCAGCATCACTCTTAAAGTGATCCAGGGAAGGCTGGTCCACAATCTGTGCCCAGAACCTCATGGCTGCGCCCGCCAAGCCCCACTGTTCTGTGCCTTCCAACCCCGGCAACTGAGTGTCTGTTTCTGACCTTCCCACCCGGAAACGCCCCCTCACAGGACGACTTCTGCCCAGATGTGCAGTCAGGCCACGCCTGCACTAGTGAAACCAGCACAAGCTGAGCCCCACTTCCCAGCCTACTCCACCTCTGTTCACAGAGCAGTTTTTTTTTTTTTATGTTTTCTTTGTTAGGTTCTTTTGGCAGTTTTGGCACATGTAGCAGCATGTGTGTCTACAATTCCAATTTCTAAGGATGTGATTCTGGAAAATCATATTTTGTAAAACCTTCATTCTTAGACTTCCAAATGGATTATAAAGGACTAAACAGTATAATTAAATATGTCTATTTGAAACCCCTATTTGAAACCCTATCTAGCCTGAGTGATTCTATTGGTTGCTTGAAAATGGAGCATCTTGTTGTAAGTTAGGAAAATTTTGGGGAGTATTAGTAAATTTGGAACATGCCAGTGATTACTTGTTAAAAACACTGTAAGTGACATCTTTTTCTATTATTTTAACAACTTCTGATTGATTATTTGTCTGTTGCTTACGAATAGATGTTTTCTTGAATTTATTCTCCATACATTCATGCAAAAAGTCCATAGCTATTTTATCAAATTTGGTTTGTTTCTGAATATGATCTAATGTTTCCTTGTGCGAAGAACTTTCCAGACTGCCTTAATGTATGAGTTCAGCTCACAAGTACTTCAAGCTGATTGAGAAGACTTGAATTAATTTTTTCCCTGAATCATATTTTTAAAAAGTGTGACTAAAATATTTTTAAACACATACCAAAGGCCAGTCTGAACTGACCTTGTTTATACTTGTTTCAGTTTGTTCCTTTTCTTTGTGCTTGTGTCAAATCTTGAAATCTTCCTGAAAATACATTTGAATACATATAAGTTTAAAAAAAAACAGTGTAAGTGCAGAGTCTTGATGCTAAATGACTATTTTGCTTCAATTATTTAATGTGAATGTTGCTATATCTGATACACTTCATGCCAGCATAAATACCAGGGTTAGATTTTTTAATTGAAGTAGAAATTGAACAGTGATATCCAATTTGACTGTTCAAGGACTGTGTATTTCTAGCCAGATGCTGATGTCTCACTCCTATAATCCTACTTAAGAATCTCAGATCTGAGACTCATATTTCAAAGACAGCTCAGGAAGAAAAGTCAATAAAAATCTTATCTCCACTTAACCAGCAAAAAGGCTGAGACTGAAGTGATAGAGCACTAGCTTTAAGCTGGAAAAACTAAGGATCAGTGCCCAAGCTCTGAGTTCAAGCCCCAGTACCAGCGCACAAAGACTATATTTTTATGTTAATAACTTCGTGTGTGTGTGTGTGTGTGTGTCATGCATTCACACACTCACACATCAAAGCTTCAGGCTGTACGCATGCAAGGCAGAATCTCTACCACAGAGTTAAATCTTTACCCAAGAAGTAGTTTGAAAGTTTTTGCAAATTAGAGCCAAGAATTTTGTTTTAGCTTGATGTTTTAACTTGACGTATATAAAGAAAATATCAGTAATGATAATAATACAGATGTTTGGTTAAAGTGTAAAGTAGAAGATTGTCAGTTTTACCTAATTTGGCTACACAATGATGATAAATTGGTTCCCTTTTTTTTTGGCCAGTCCTGGGCCTTGGACTCAGGGCCTGAGCACTGTCCCTGACTTCTTCCCGCTCAAGGCTAGCACTTTGCCACTTGAGCCACAGCGCCGCTTCTGGCCGTTTTCTGTATATGTGGTGCTGGGGAATCGAACCTAGGGCCTCGTGTATCCGAGGCAGGCACTCTTGCCACTAGGCTATATCCCCAGCCCGGTTCCCTTTTTTTAAAACAAAAATTTAGTGACTTACTTTTGAATCTTGTAATTCTCCTTTTTGATTATATAAAATTTTGTTAAAACACTTCTAAGGTTCTTCAATTCAACTCAGTTTATGAATACATCTTGACCAACCACTATCTTTCTTCTCCCCCACCTTTCCCAACACTACATATCAGCTCAAGTTACCAGGTTTCATTTTCACATATGTGCATCTAATATTACAACTATATTAGTTTCACCTTCCTCTATTTTTCTGCCACCTCCTGGTTTGTCCTCTGCCCCACCTGGTCCAACAAAACATATTTCAGTTTCTTGGTATACATTTTGTTTAACTGTAAGTAAATTATTTAAAGTAATTACAGTATTGAAATAATCAATTGTAGTGGTAACTACTACTTCTGGTCATAGTTTCCAGGTTTATGGTCTTACACTGAAATCCTTGTTGTATTTTGATTGCATTATTAGTACAGGATGGCAAACAGGAATTTGATTCCAGCCTTCTGCATATGAATATCCAGTTTTCCCAACAGCATTTTCTGAAAATGATATTTTCTCCAACATTTTTTGGTTCTCTTGTCAAATAGCTGATGACTGTACAGGTGTACAGGTTAATTCTGGCTTCCAGTCTGTTATATTGGTCTTCAGGTCTATATTTGTGCTAATACTAAGCTGTTTATGCTACTATAGAACTGTAGTTTTTAGAATTCTGGAATTGTGATATATTGCAGCATTTTTGTCAAAGATTGCTTTGATGATTCAGGTCCTTTTGTAGTTCCATATGAACATTTGTATTGTCTTCTACATTACTGTGAATAATATTTGGAGTTTGAGTGGGTATAGCATTGAATTTGCCCATTGCTTGTGACGGTGTGTGTTTTTTATGGGGTTTTCCAGGAGATTTTTAAGAATTGATTTCTTGTAAAAGTGAATGGTGTGTCTTTTTATGACATTAAATTTCCAGTCCAAGAACATGGAAGAGCCTTCAAATTATTGATGGCTTTTTTAGTTCCTTTGATCACAGAATTATAGTTTATATGTAAGGGCTCCTTAGATCTTTGGTTCAATTTATTTCTAGATTTTTCAAGTTTTAAAGTTTTCCTATTGCAAAGGGAATTGTTTTTCTGGTTTCCTTCTTCTATGTTCTCATTGTTGATGTACAGAAAATCAACTAATTTTTGTGTGTTGATTCTATATCTGGCTACCTTATCAAAGTTGTAACTGCACTACTGGTTTAGGAATGAAATCTATATGGTTCTTTAGATATATTATTGTATCATATTCAAATATGGATAGATTATATCCTTTGTTATTTATTTAAATCCCTTCTATGTCTGACTTTCATCTTGTTCTGGCTAGGAAGTCTAGTACTATTCCAGTACTATTCCAGTACTGAGCATGCATCTTATCTGGCATGCACGTCGCTTTGTAAAGCTCAACAGGCAGGGGTGATTGTGAATCCTCAAACTGTTCAAAGAGATTAGACATCCTCATTTTGTTTCTTATTTTAGAGGACATACTTTAAATATTTTCATCATTTAGTAAGATGTTGGATGCAGGTTTGTCAAAGATAGACTTTATTATATTGAGGTTTTTTCTTCTATTTCTAGCATCTCCAGAAGTTTTATCCTAAAAGGATGCTATGATTTTTTTCAGATTTTTTGTTTCTATTGAGATGATCATGTACTCTTTATTTTTGTTTCTGTTATGCTTTGTGATTGGCATATAGGTACCCAGACTTGCTTCCCTGGGGTGAAATCACCTTCATGGTAGTGTGTGGGGGTTTTTGGATTAGTTGTTCAATTAAGCTGTCAAGTATCTTTATAAGGACTTTTATGTTTATGTTCATCAAAGACATTAGTCTAAAGTTCTCTATTTTTTATTAGTTCCTGATTGGTTTTGAGGTGAGTCTAAAGCTGGCTTCCTAGAACGAGTTTGGAAATGATCCCTTACTTTATTTTTATGGAAAAGTTTGAGTAGTATAGGTGTTTATTCTTCTTTAAAGGTCTTAAAGAATTCAGCTGTGGGGCTGGGGATATAGCCTAGTGGCAAGAGTGCCTGCCTCGGATACACAAGGCCCTAGGTTCGATTCCCCAGCACCACATATACAGAAAACGGCCAGAAGCAGCGCTGTGGCTCAAGTGGCAGAGTGCTAGCCTTGAGAGGGAAGAAGCCAGGGACAGTGCTCAGGCCCTGAGTCCAAGGCCCAGGACTGGCCAAAAAAAAAAAAAAAAAAGAATTCAGCTGTGATTTCATCAGAATCTGTACCCTCCTTTGTTGGAAGATTTTTTTGTTATCATTTTAATTTCATTAATTGTTGATCTGTTTAAATGGTTTACATTCTCTTGGCTCAATTTTGGTATGTTGGAATTATCTAGGAATACATTCATTTCTACATATTTTCCAATTTGTTGGCATAAAGTTCCATTATAGTGTTCTTAATTTCAATTGTGTGTGGTATGATATCCCCTTTACATTCCAAATTTTATTTATTTGTGTGATTACTCTCTCCTCTAGTCAGTTGGCTAAGGTCTTCTCGGTTGTTTTAACCTCTCAAAAGAAACAAATTTCTTGATATTTGAGTGAAGTGGTTTGTTGTATGTTATTTCTTTTTTGAATATTTTTATTAACATTAAGTATTTATACAAAGAAGTTACCATTCAACAATAGTTATTTTGTCTCTAGGCCATCTATTCCTGATCTAAATTCTATTATTTCTTTTCATGTACTATTTTAAAGTTTGTGTTGTCCTTTTATTTCTAAAATCTTGAGGTACGCCATTAGTTTATGAAATTCAGGTTTCCCTATTTTGTGATATAGCCAATCAGAGCTATAAACTGTCCTATTAGAGCTGCCTCTGCTATGTCTTATTGTTTCTAGGATGTTGTGTCTCATTTTCAATAGATTCCAGGTAGTTGTGGGTTTTCTTCTTCTTACTTCAATAACCCACACATTATTCAGCAAACAGTTTGTCACTCCCCATGAATTTGAATGTTTTTGTAGCTTATTCTCTGTTGAGGATACACAGTTTATATTCTTAAATTTACTGAGACTTATTTTATGATGGTATATATTGTTTTGGAGGCTGAAAAACATGTGAATTGTAAAGCTAATATATGAAAAATTCTGTAGATGTCTGTTAGGTCCAATTGATCTATGGTGTCATTTAAATCTGAGTTTTTTTTGTTGACTTTTGGCCTAGGTGATTTTGGTAAGAGAGGGGTATTGAAGTCTGCAACTATCGTGTTTTAATCCATGTGGGTTTTAAAGTCCTACAGTGTTTGTTTGACAAAGTTTTGTGTTCCAAGATTTGGTGCAGTGTTGTCAAAGTTCGAAAATTTGGTGGAGTGTTGTCAAAAATTTTATCTTCTTGAGAGTTTATTAATATGAAGTGACTTTCTTTATGTCTTTTGCCTATTTTTGAATTGTAATCTACTTTATTAGATATGAGTATTGCTACTCAATCCCATTTATAAATTCCATTTGCATAGAAGACATCTTTGCAACCTCTAACCTTGGAGATGTGTTTATTTTACCAGTTCTATGTGTCTATTGTAGACACTATATATTCTTTTTTTTTTTGCCAGTCCTGGGCCTTGAACTCAGGGCCTGAGCACTGTCCCTGGCTTCCTTTTGCTCAAGGCTAGCACTCTGCCACTTGAGCCACAGCGCCACTTCTGGCCATTTTCTATATATGTGGTGCTGAGGAATCAATCCTGGGCTTCATGTATATGAGGCAAGCACTCTTGCTACTAGGCCATATTCCCAGCCCCGACACTATATATTCTGGCCTTGGCTTTTGCTAGGCATTGTTTATTGGTCATAGGGCTCAAACTCAAGGCCTGGGTGCACTCTTCCACTTTGAGTCACAGCTCCATTTCCATGACCTTGTTTTTTTTTTTTTTAATCAAACTTACTTTCAATATACATAAATTGGAAAATTGAGTCCATTAGTATTGACAAAATAGTTCATACAATAATTTCTGTCATCTTGCCCAATTTTGGTTTTGTTTTTCCTATGTATATCTACTTACCTAGAAGTTGTGGTTTTCTCCACATTTATTATTGTCAGTCATGGATTTTGAACTCAGGGCTTAAGTAATGTCCCTGAGTTCTTTTACTCAAGGCTAGCCTCTACCACTTTAAGCCATAGTTTCATACATAGTTTTCTGACGGTTAATTGGAGATGAGAGTCTCTCACAGACTTTTTTGCCTTGGCTGTCTTTGAACCACTGTCCTCAGATCTCAGCCTCCTAAGTAGTTAGTATTACAAATATAAGCCACCAATGCCTGGCTTTTCTCCACATGTTTTTCATGCTCGTGTTGCTTTTCAGTGTGTGAAAATTGTCTGTAATTGACTTCTGTAGTGCTGATAATTTACTAGTGATATTTTTTAGTTTACTTTACTATAGAATGTTTTTTTATTTTTCCCTTAGTTGGGAAAACTTGGATGTATAGTGTATTCTGCATAAGTTCTTGTTAAACTTCACTGATTAAAATGCATCATTCCAAACCTTTCTAGCTTTTATGGCTTCTTCTGAGAAATCTTGTGTTATTCTGATAGATTTTACTGCAAGTGACCTATCTTTTCTCATGCAGAGCCTTCAAGAACTGTAATTTATGTTCTTTGACTGAAGTTTTTACTATAATATATCACAGAGTAGTTCTTTCCTACTCTGGTTCACTTTTTCACACTTGAATTTACTTAACTTTGTCACACTTTAATTTACTTTAACATGACTTCACCCCTAAGGGTCCCAAAGTTCCCCTACTGATGTAGGTATCAATAGGATATCCAGTATGCCCTCTCCCAAGGGACTCCTCTCCCAGCTTTCTTCTGTCCTCAGCTTTCCTTCTGATCACCCTCCCTTTCCACTTTGTAAAGCCAAAAGAGTAACCTAAGCAACTTTATTTTGTAGTTGGATTTCAATTTGGCCTAGCTTCCTGATTAACCTTACTTTCCTCTTTCAGATCCAGCTACGAACCCCATGTTCTTTCCTAAGAGAGAACAATAATCAGACTTGGAACTTCTTTTAGGTAAAACCACATCCTTGTCAGTGTGCTAGTCTCCTCCAGACACACACTCTGCCATCTTTCAGAGGGACCAACTGCAGTCTGTTCTAGCACTGCACAATGTCCTACCACTCTGACATAAAAAAAATCCTCTCAAATATTATACGAATTATACTATTGGGCCTATGGTCGCCAGGGTTTCCAGCATCTTTCAACTCCTGTAACGTAAATAATTTTTTACTTTCTTGTTTGCCACTGACACTTATTAATTCTTTGATATACTGCAGATATCATCTTAAACCACATTCTTTACCTCAATTTCTGAAAGCTGCAGCCATTCATGTTTGCAACCTTTCTCAAAATATTTTAATAGGACTTGCGTTCTTTGTCATGCCTGGACACTATTGTCTCTGCTACTTTAGTTTGCATCACACTTAAGGTTTGACAGCAGTTTCCTTGAAAGCTCAGTGGTGAAAGAGAAAGCACAGACAACAAAATCCAAACCTTGTGGCTTGGCTTTGTGTTGATGCACCCTGTAAGAATTTTGCAGGTCTTCAAAAAATCTGCCTTAGCTTTTACTTTATGACTACATTGAGTCCATAGGTCACTCATAAGTGAGCATTAGGATTTACCTAAATCATTTCTGACCATGCATCTTATCTGGCATGCACATCGCTTTGTATAGCTCAATAGACCGGGGTGATTGTGAATCCTCAAACAGCTCAAAGCTTTCTCTTCTCCCTTGTATGTTTCCATTGAAATATTTTGCCTCTGTCAGGTATATGATATATTTTAGCCTTTTCATTACTTCCTAATATTTTCTTGGCTGGGAGGAATAGCTCAGTGGTAGAGTGCCCACATTTGCAATTACATGGCCCTGTCTTTGAACAAAAAAAAAACAAGGTCAAGAGTCCCAGTTACTGAATCTAGAACTCAGCTGTCTCCCACTTAAGCCCCCTGGCTTCTCTATTCTCCCTCCACCCCATCTGCCTTCCCCCACCCCCAGCTTTCTTTTCCCATCGCTGCCTGTTTCAGGCCATTCTTACTGAAGCAAAGGAATTGTATTATATGTTCACTTTCCAGAAATCCCACTCTCTCAACCCCTTTGCAAGTAAGGGTGATGACCTCCTTCCTGCTGGCATTGAGGATTATATCTAAATACGAGTACAACAGAGAATTGCTAGGAAGATTCTTAACTACTGTCCTGACATGGTACTATAGTTGAGCAACTTTAATATTGAGAAATAATTCAGCTTTGGAGTGACCAGCATATGAACATATGTTAGTTGCTGGTAGAGATTGGACTGGCTAAGGACAACCAGCTGAAGGTTCATGTGTTTTAAGTGCTGTGACTCACTGAGGTTTAAGTGAGGATTTCCTTAAAATGAGAAGAATTTCTCTTCTGTCCCTTGTCACAAGTTTAAAAATCTCACAGCTTGTATAATATAACCATTTGTAGTCCTTTGACTAGTGTTTAATTGGACTAGTGTTAACTCTTCCATGCATTAAGCTGAAAAAAGTTATACTGTCTAGTCTTCAAGTCCCTCATTTAAACTGAGGTCAAGCAATAATTACCTGGCAACGTCCAGATGAAAACAAAGCAATAATGTGAAATTTTAGTCAGGATCAGAGCTTTGGAATCACAGGCATGGTATGTCCAGCAAGAAGCTCCCTCTGCAAAGTCCCCTTCTGAAAAATAATGTCACTGTTTGAATTGCCCACGGTAATCCAGAGAGAACAGGGTAAGGCAGGCAAGTAACAACAGCTGTGCCACTAGGGAGAGCCTTGGCTTGACCAGACATAGCCTAGGTAGTGAATGTCCACAAAACAGAATATGACACCACCTTAATATCAGTTAAACTTGATAAAGGAACAAACATCAGACTATACTCACCCATCCTGTAGCTAGCTGTAGAGTTTACAACTTCCCAATTATGGCTCCCTGATGCCATATGAAGTAACAGACTGATTTTGGTTTTCTTTTCCCTTCCAGTTTTAATGTTATATAGTTGGGCCCTACAGGAAGGGGCATCTTCTATAATTTGTTCACCTGCTGTTCAGACAGGTTAGAATAATTGAAATCCATCTTTGTGAATAAGGTGTTCTCTGATCCCTCCTGAACTAGGAACCAATATTGTACACACTGCTGGACTCAAGAATTCCACCAACTCAGGGAGGGGTTGGGACAGAGGCACACAAAAACTTTCCTCCTATTTTGTCCTTCTGGGTGTATATTTGTTTGACTAGAATAAACATAACAAGAAATTACCATGTTAAAATTCTTAACCTTATACCATTAAGGCATAAATTATTTTAAATTGCTGTCCATCTTTATTATTCATTTTCAAAACAGTTTAATTATCCAATACAGAAAATTTGTGTTCACTGCATAATAACTTCCTACTCATTCCTCTCTACAGCCTTTTTCTACTTTCTGTCTCTGCGTTTGCCTATTTGGTATATGTTCTCTAAGTGGGTGGATATATGTACTGTTTTGCCTGGATACTTCTTCAGCTTAATTATACACATGGTAGTTGGTAGTATACTGTAGTGTTTTTTTTTCATTAAGGTAGAATAATAATGCAGGTATGTTATGTTTTCATTAACCATCCCATTCACACATGGATATTTAAGTTCTTTCTTTATCTTAGCTTTGTAAAAATCACAGGAAAAACTGAGTCATTCATAGAATGACAAGCACTGATTCTTGCTATGGTCAAGATCTCAACTAGAAGATTCAGAGAACAAGTAGAGTGCAAGCTACCAGGAGCTTGGGGGAGAGGGATATTGGAGGATTTCAAAAGGAACTGTTTCAGATGCAAGATGACCATGTTCTGGAGATACTATACACATCATTGTGCCCTGCTTGATTGTAGCACACCCTTAAAATGCATACAAAGGATAGGTCTCGGATAGGTCTCGTGTCAATTGTCCCTGTATTGTAAATGATGACATTTCCTCATAGAGGTATTTCCTGGTTCTCAAACCTGCAATCTGTGTGATTTTTTCCCATCAATTCACACAGAACAGCTGTTTGGCCATCAGTAGGCACTTAGTAAAGTTCCCCGTCGTAAAGTAAGTATGCAATTGAGTTATTTTCAACTAGATCAGTCACATCAGATCTGTTCAAGGTGTTGTACATAGAGTAGTTAAAGAGAATTCACACAAAAACACATGTGGGCTCCTGTTTCCTCAAGGCAATAATTAATCTGGAAAGCACAGAAAGATAAGGACATCCAAAGTTCCCAACCCACAGACAGTGTCCTACAACTTCAAAGGACAGTTTGAGGCCTTGCTACCCAAAGGGCAGCCCTCCTGGAATGGTGTCCCCACAAGTATTTGCTAGGCACTCTAAACGGCTGGACAAAGACCATAAATGGAGTGTATGTTTCTTTTCCTGGAGTGGAGGTGGCTTCTTTAATGTAAGATTTGGAAGGAAATGGCCCTGTTTCACATGATTCAGGAGGAGAGTCCCCAGCCCCGTGACTGTCCTGCAGGAGGCAGGCCAGCACACAGGCCCTGGAAGCTTCTGCCTAGCACCTGCTCCTGCCAAATCTGGGAAATCTGAAGTTCAGTGCTGGAAAGAAACCTAAGAGAAACTGTCACCTCCAAGACACTCACAAGGTCCAGAATTAAAGCTAAGGGCAACAAGGCTGAGTAAGAGTTTGTGAAGTATATTATTGTGAAAAGAAGATCAATGCACTGAAAAAAGGAGGCAGAGGTCATGATGTTACTTGGCTAGAAGTTAGACACATTCAAGTACATTCCATCAGATACTGTTTGTGGACACAGAAAACAAGTTAGAAAAACTTAACAGTGGATGAGAAGAAGGTCAAGGTTGCTGCATGCTCCTCCTCCTGATACATTCACAGACAGTAACTGTGCTTTCTTCTATTTTATCACAGACATTTTTCTCATTTCTCTAAGCTTATAATGGAGGGACCACCCCAGATAGAGGACACAGGTATCTCTCCCTTCTGCTATTTCCATTGCATGCCTCCTTATTGCCCCAAACTTTTCTCCATGATAGTGTAAAACAGTGAAGAAAACCCATTTCAAGGCTATTCACATTTCCATAGTTTTCATGACAGAGACAGCGTCACCTTACCACAGCCTAAACAGGCAAAGAACAGTATGCAGTGGGAACAGAGACAAAGGTCTTCTATTCTGTTCATTTTTTATAGAGAGCCAACAGCGAAATTCACCCTGACTTCTGGCTATACTCTCAAGGGCATGCAAGGACATGGGTTAGGGAGCCAACAACAAAGTTCATCCTAACCTCTGGCTATGTTGTTATCTCAAGGACATGCAAGGACATGGTTTACTTGAAGGACAGTACTAATCCCGAGATGTTTTATTATGTCCACAAGAGTCTGTTTTATGTAAACCATTCAACCATATCTTGTTTTACGGCCTGTTGTTATTTACCAATTTCAGGGCCTTCCTGATTTCTTAAACCTTAGTTAATCCTATGCTATTTCCTGGTTGTCAAACTGTATATAAGCTGGAAGTTAAGAATAAAACATGGCTGCAGTCTTGAGTTACAATCTCGAGATGCAGACCTCCTGAACCCTATCTTTTGCCTCTTGTCCTTTTTATCTTGTCTTGCATTTTTCTTTTCTTTAATCCTCCCCGCCCCCCCCCCCCCCAATCAGGATTCCCTCTTCGCTGCTGGCTGGCTCGGCAGAATTTTTTTCTTTTTTTTACTTATTTATTGTCAAAGTGATGTACAGAGATGTTACAGTTTCATATGTTAAGCATTGGATACATTTCTTATACTGTTTGTTACCTCCTCCCTCATTCCCCCCTCCCCCCTCCTCCTTTCCCTCTCCCCTCCATGAGCTGTTCAGTTGATTTACACCGAACAGTTTTGTGAGTATTGCTTTTGTAGTCGTTTGTCTTTTTATCCTGTGTCTCTCGATTTTGGTATTCCCTTTCACTTTCCTAGCTCTAATACCAGTATATACAGTTTCCAATGTACTCAGATAAGATACAGTGATAGTGCAGGTACAGCTACAGGAAGGGGATACAAGAGGATCATCAACAATAGAAGCTACAGTTTCACATGGCATGTTGAAAGTAATTACAACAGTGATATAACAGTCGTTTCCATAACATGGAGTTCATTTCACTTAGCATTATCTTATGCATTCATTGCTGCATAGCTATTAGGTTCTTGTGATCCTCTGCTATGACTAGCCTAAACGTGTGATAATTATTCCCTATGAGGGAGACCATAGAGTCCAAGTTTCTTTGGGTCTGGCTCACTTCACTTAGTATAATTTTTTTGAAGTCCTTTCATTTCCTTATGAATGGGGCAATGTCATTCTTTCTCATAGAGGCATAAAATTCCATTATGTATATGTACCACATTTTCCTGATCCATTCTGGCAAGCAGTATGGAGATTCCACAGAAGGCTAAACATAGAGCTCCCCTATAACCCAGCAGCCCCTCTTTGGGGCATCTACCCAAAAGACCACAAACAAGAACACACTGAAGCAACCAGCACAACAATGTTCACAGCAGCACAATTTGTCATAGCTAAAATACGCAACCAACCCAGATGCCCCTCGGTATTCTGTTCATTTTTAATTTCCTGGAGCCAGCTTTTGTTAACCTGCCAGTGTTTTCAAGTCCCGAGCTCATGTACTTCTCCTGTCTCATAAATAAATATATTGTGCCATCATTTTATCCTATTCTACTCAGAAAGTAAAAACTATAGACAAAAAGTTATTTAGTCTGCAGGATTAACATTCTATAGCTCTTCTTTAAGACAACCAGTTAACAATTACAAGCCCTAATGTTCTAACATCCATTGTTTGGTACAAATTCCCTGACTATGGCCAATCTCAAGTTAACAGTGTGAAGTCACTGAGTAGATCTCTGAGGAAAAGTGAATGCTGGTGTATCATTCCATAATATTACCAGAATACAGACAAAAATGGAAATAACTTCAACAGCACAGATGACATAATATGTAACAAAATCCTTTAGTAACAAATGTTTGAAAATTTTTCTCATTCCTATCAATACAATTAATTTTATTGAAAATTCATATAATTGAATAGGTAATTATGAGCTCTAGGGAATTGTCTTGAGTGGCCTATAGCACATTTTTAGTCTTCATCTTCTTTCTCATACAGCCATGTAGCCCTGACCCAGAAGTCAACCTATTCACCACAAACAGGAACACAGCTGCTATAACCATTCTTTTGCTCATCCCCAGGACTAAAATAAACATCCTGGTTCTCTACCATTATCTTTCCTTTAAATCACAAGTCCTTTGTCCTAAAAGTACATTTCTAGATCCAGTCATTAACTTTGGGTATGTTTGACTAGTGTGCCAATCTTGGGCTACTTACAATTCTGCTTTACTCTCCAGTATGAACTTATTTCTTTGTAAGAGGAGACCTTTTATTTCATAGAAGTAACTGCTGAGGAAGTCTCTGGTAATATTCATTTTAAAAAAATGATAAAGAAATGGTTGAATGGCTGAATGTATATACGTATGTATATATGTATGTATGTGTTTAATAGTTATTGATGTGTGTATGAATATGTTTCAATATTTAGAAAACCAACCAAATTTTAAGACACAAGAAAGTTAAGAGCCAATAAGTAAATGAAGTACTTTAGTAAAAATATCCAAGAATTCTAAAAGAAGAAAGAAAAAAGCCAGGAACCAGTGGCTCATGCTTGAAATCCTAACTAAACAGGAGGATGCAATCTGACCATTATGGCTCAAAGCCAGCCCATGAGGGAAAGAACATGACTTTTATCTACAATTAAGCAGCAAAAATGTAGAAATTGAGCTGTACTTCAAATAGTGGATTGCCAGCTTTGAGCAAAAAAGCTCAGTAAACAGCTCCCAAGTCCTGAGTTCAAGTCCCAGTATCAGCACAAAAAAGAAAAAAGTACAAAAGATTGAATAGATAAACCAAAAGCAAAGGTGAAGACAACAATAACATGGAACATTTATAAAATAGTAGCACTAAATCCATGATATTGAAGATTATAATAATGCAATCTGTCATGCCATCTTTAAAAGTTAATATCAACTAAGTAAAAAAAAAAACTCAAGTATTTACCAAAAAAATCACTTTAAGTGTAAGTGTTTAGATTAGTCAAAAATAGAAGATGGAAAAGATATATCACAAACAATACAAATAAAAGAAAGCTGGAAGCCAGGATTTTTGTACACATTACTAATATTAGAATTTGGGAAGCTAAGGTGGGAGGATCTTGTGCTCAAGATTTATTGGGCTGCATAGTGAGTGCCCAAGAAGGGTTACATAGTGAATTCAGTTCCAACTTGGGCTACTTAGACTATGTCTAAAAAAAAAGTCGGAATCCTGAGCATACAGCTATAACAATACCTGTTCAGGAGTCTGAGAGCTGAAAATCCCAGTTCAAAACAAGCCTGGGAAGACAAAATGTACACGAATCTTATCTCAAACTAATCAGCAATAGGATAGAACCTGGGTTGTGTCTCAGGTGGTCGAACATAAGTTGTGAGTGAAAAAGCTGAAGTAGAGCATGGGGCCCTAAGTTCAAACCCCAGTACCAATACTAAATCATCCTCCTCCTCATCAGGATGAAGTAGACAGAATGTGAGTTCTAGGCCAGCCTGGACTACATAGAGAGTCCTAGTAGAGTCTAGGCTATACAGTATGTCCCTGTATTTAAACAACACAGAAAAAAAAAGAATTAAAATATTAAACTCTATAATTATGAGTTCAGCATCAGAAATGAACTTTCAATAACTAATAGTTTAAGTGGGCATGAATTCAGTGAGGTTAAAAGAGACCTAAACAGCAACACCCACCAAGTGACTTGCTTAATATTTACATAATATTCCACATAATAACTGTACACCAAGCAATCCATGTCCATGCATATTGAGCATCAATGATAAAACACAGACCTTAATTTGGGCCTTAAAATAAGTCATTTAAGGAATAGAAACAACTCAAGATACCTTTTTAATCATAACACAGTTAAAGAAGAAAGATCCAAGTGCTAGTGGGCATGGCTACAATCCTACCTACTAAGGAGATTGAGATTTGAGGATCATGGTTTGAATCCAGTCTTGAAAAAATGTCTATGATATTTTTCAATCCAGTTAACAGGCAAAAATCTGAAAGTGAAGATGTGGTTCAAGTGACAGAGCACCAGCAATTAACAGAAAAAGCTAAGGAACAGCACCCAGGCCTGAGTTCAGGCCCTAGTACCAGCACCAAGACAAAAAATAAAAGAAAAAGAAAAATACATGGAAATATCTTCAAACATTTCTTTGAAACTTTTATATTTAACAGGAACCTATGAGTCAAAGTGGAAGATTCAAGACAAATGGAATAATAATTGCAACTGGCTAAAAAGAAAAAAAATGCAACATATCAAAATATGGAATATATGGAAGATAAGTTGTTCTCATTGCTCTACTTTTTCCTTTTGAGAGTATCAAGACACGAGGACAGCCAGAGCAAAGCATCCTGGTGTAGGAAGAGAATTCTGTGCAGTTCTACTTCAGTCGTGCGTGCCCAGGCCCAGGATACCTCAACCTCAGTCCCTCTACCTGCAGGCAGGGTGCTTGCCTTCCCATTCCAGTGGGACAAATATTACCCTGCCTTATCACCCTGCTTCTCTGTCACCCACCTACCCAGTGCTGGAGGCCAGTATGGAGGTCAGAAAGGTCATGGACTTAGTGAGACACTGGGAACAATGCAGCAACTTGAGCTATGTCTAGTGGGAAGAGATCCCATCTGCACTGTGCTGCACACTCAGTCCAGGAGACTGTACACATTACATCCTGGATATCAAGGAGCATGTTAGGAGACTCAGATATGCTCTGCTCCTGTATGGTTTAGTCTGGCAGACTTTGCATTGTACATCGGCTCTTTCACCACACCAAACACTCATCCCTATCAAGAACCACCCAGAACCTGGGGAACTTCGGCCTGGATCAGGTCAGTTTGTGACTTCCATGAAAATCTCTATCTAGTCCCAGCCCTACATGATGTACAACACTATTGCCTTACAGGCAAGGCTGGCCCTCCTCAGGTCTCTCGTGTTTCCTACAGCCAATAGAGCCACACTGATCCTACTCTCTCACAGCTGGCTTTTTCCTCAGCTAATTTTAGTATATGCCATGCTATACCCCAGACCTGCTTGGTCAACTACAAGCTGTCCCTCCAAAATACCCTTAGGGCTTTGTCCCCCTCCAGAGTGGAAAACCCCGTCTTCTCACATAGCAGAAGGCAGAAGAGCAGTAAGGTCCTGGATATGTCATTACAGCCCTTTCATAAAGTGACTAATCCCGTGTGTGAGGGTGAAGACCTTAGGGTCTCCTTTCCTAAAGCCTCTCTTCCCATATGGTTCCATTGGTACGAGAATTTTAACAGAAATTTTAGGGGAAATATAACCATCAAACTTTACAAACTTGGTGGTAGAATAAAGGGCAGAAACAACATAATTACTTCAGTAGTCCTAGATAAAGCATTTGAAATAACATATACACTTTCATAACTAAAAAGACTAAATAAATACCTAGGAAGGAAAGGAATGTTCTCATCCTGATAATAAACACTTATGAAAAGCAAGTGGCTAAAACATACTAAAAAGGGAAAGAATACTTCTCCTTAAAGTTGTAAACAAAACCAGGATTTCTATCCTGTGTCTTTTACTCATACTAAACTTGATGATCTAGCTAGAAATAACCAGATAAGAAAAAAGACATCTAGAGCAAAAAAAAAAAAAAAAAAAAAAAAAAAAAAAAAAAAAAAAAAAAAAAAGAAGCAAAACAGTCCCTATTTACAGGTGACAAAAAGTTATATGTTGAAAGTGCCAAAATATTCATTTCAAATCACTGCCAAATATTCTGAAAGAAGAAAGTATGAAGCTTGACAACTCATACCTGTAACATTAGCTTCTCATGAGGCTGAGATCTGAGTACCATGGTTCAAAGCCAGCCTGGGCAGAAAAGTCTATAAGATTTTTATCTCCAATTAACCAGTAAAGTACTGGAAGTGGAGATCTGCTTCAAGGGGTAGAGCATTGGCCTTGAGCAAAACAGCTCAGGGACAGTTCCCAGGTGCTGACCTCAAGCCCCAATAGAGGGGAAAAATTTTACTATTTATGCCAGTACCCAAGATCAAGATTGTAGAACCCAATCTCACAATATGCAAGAAGAATTATACATCTATATTCCAACAATAATAAAATCCAAAAATAACTTTCAAAAAGATTTTATATAAATTAGCATCAAAATGGTGAAATAATGAGTGTAAAATAAATATGCATTTGGCCCATAAGTGCGGGAGAATAACTTCTCTGAGCAGTGGGAAACAGCCTCGGCACAGATGCTCTGTTGCCTTATTAGCAAACTAATAGGCCTATGGGGAAACATATCCATTAAGAGTCTCCTGTGGGCAGTTTTCCCATCCCAGAGAAACTTTTACTCCTAGAAAGACAGCCCAAGTAAGTTATAACAGTATAGGGACTCTGGCCAGGAAGGAAAAATCAAGTTTGCTGCCCTGAAAACACAGATTTGAGATCCGAGCAGTGACTCGCCGCCACGCCAGTAACAGCGCCAGCACAGTGCCCTGCACTCTGCTCACCTAAACCACAGTAGCAGCGACCAGGGAGAAATCCTCCAGATGGCGGCAGACATATGCAGATCGCAGGCTGAGCATGGACAGGCCAAAATCTCAGAGAAAGCATGAGTAACCCACGAAAGACATTCTCACTCGCACCCACAGAGCAGCTCCTTGAAGGTAGCCCTTTCCCCACCACCAGAACAAAGCGCCAGGTTTGACACTTGCATAGGGCCAGACCAGACTGGAACTAAAGCGGGCCTGGGGAAAGCAAGGACAAAGAGGCCATCTTTGAAAAGGGCAAGAAGGACCAATCAGTGAGAGCCAACTCCGCCCAGAAGAACGCCCCCTGCCATGGCAGGAGGCAAGTCCTGGGCTCACACACTCATGTGAACTCAGTCAGAGGTGCCCCGCCCTCCCCGCCAGAATTTCTAAATTAAAAGCAAAAGCAGCGAGCAGCCACTGGAGGCACAGAGCAACCAGACGGGAGAACAAACAGTTCCTGAGACAGATAAACGATCCCATCACAGAGGAAGCCCAATTCACAGCTGGAAACGGAGCTAAATTCCATAGCCAGCTCTGCCTAGGAGGCCACCCTGCCCAGGAGGGAGGAACCTCCCCCAGGCAAGTGTTTCTCAGCCAGGTAAACCAGGCCAGAGGAGCCCTGCCCTGCTGAGTCCACAGCCTATACAAAGCCAGGCGTTAAAGGCAGCAGCCACACAGCAGATGGGAGGAGCCACAGTTCCCAAGACTGTTCACGTGCCCCATCTACAGTGGAGGCCCCAAGGCCTACCTGCTAGCTGTGGAAACCAGAGAGCCCCAGGATTTCACTAACAGGGGAGGGGGGTCAGAACAGATCCACATCCTGCAAACTGAAAGCAAGTCAAACAAGTCAAGCAGCAAAATAGACTTCAGACCATTGCAAGGAAACCAGAGACTGTAAAAATCACAGCCAAACAAGGAAGACTCCACTTTTTTTCTTTTCAAAACATTTTTTTCATCTCTATTCTGTTTTATTTTTTTTAAGTTTTTATTATAAAACTGATGTACAGAGAGGTTACAGTTTCATACGCTAGGCATTGGATACATTTCTTGTACTGTTTGTTACCTTGTGCCTCATACCCCCCTCCCCCCTCCCCCTTTCCCCCCCTGAGGTGTTCAGTTCACCTACACCAAACAGTTTTTTCAAAACATTTTTTAAGCTTTTTTTTCATTTCTGAAACATCATTGGTTTTTTTTGGTTCTCCATTTTTACCTGTTTGTTTTATGAAGTTGTTTTTTTTTTTGGTTGTTCATTTTACTGATTTTTTTTTCTTTTTTAAAAATAACTTTTCCTGTTTTGTGAATTTGTCTTCCTGTAATTTTTCTTTATTTCTCTCTTCACATTCTTTTTCTTTAAAAATTTACTTTCCTATGAATAACACCTCTACACTTTTCTGCTAACATTCCATTGACTATCATTTTAACATTGTTCTTTTTTTTTTTTTTTTGGCCAGTCCTGGGCCTTGGACTCAGGGCATGAGCACTGTCCCTGGCTTCTTCCCGCTCAAGGCTAGAACTCTGCCACCTGAGCCACAGCGCCCCTTCTGGCCGTTTTCCATATATGTGGTGCTTGGGAATCGAACGGAGAGCTTCATGTGTAGGAGGCAAGCACTTTTGCCACTAGGCCATATTCCCAGCCCTAACATTGTTCTTTCTACTGATTCTACTCCTTTCCACATTTCATTTCCACGTCACTGAAAATAAACCAAATCATCACCACCCCCCCATACACTTTACTCTATTCTCTTCAATATCTCTAACTTACCCTCCTGACATACTTCCAGGACCTCCAGATTCCATTGACCCCTGGTTATTGGATAGAGGGTATCTCTGCTCAAACAGAGTGAATCAAAAAGGCTCAAAGACAAAGCCATACAGTCCAAAAAAAGAACTTAATATAAGAACAAAAATTGCTCTTAGGGTTGTAACAGTAATTAAGTAACTACTGAATACAGGGCTCAGGAGTGGTTGTTATATCAAAATTGTATTCTTCAGGAACACCAAATCTAATTTTATATACAGGTATACAAGGTATCTGTATATAATTGTGAACTTCTAAGATTTACACAACAGTGCTTGGTAAGTTCTGCTTTGGGTACTAAACGGTGCTCACAAGTGCTTGTAGATTGGCATTCCCAATCCAAATGGGCAGAAGAAGCACAAGAAAGATAGCAAACAATAGAGTCTCATCTCCCACTCAAAACAAGCAGGAAGCAGAACAGTCAATCAGAGACATAGAAGAAAACCCTCAAAATGCTCTACAAAGTCTACTGATAAAAATGATAAATGCAAAGTTTGAATCTCTTCAGTCAACTATTCTACAGCGTGAGAAGGCAAAGCAAAAATTAATGGAGAATTTCATAGCCTCCACAAATAGAAAGATAACTGAACTTCAAGAGTCAAATGAAAAGATAGTTACCCAGCTAAAAGATTTGAGGGACAGCACTCAAAACCAAATCAGTGAAGTAAAGGAAGTAAAGAAGTCCATGCAGGACCTAACAGATAAGTATAGCAAGGACATGGAGATCATCAGGAAAGTTCAGTCAGAAGGAAAACAGATTCGGAATCAAGTAGCTAGCCTATAGTCCCAACTAACAGAAGCAGAGGATCAAATCTCAGGGGCTGAAGATTCCCTAGAATCAATGGAGAAAGATCAAAAATCAATACAAAACCAATCCAAACGACAAAACAGATCGCCCCAGGAGCTTCAAAACACAATCAGGAAGTCCAATTTAAGGATAATAGGTATTGAGGAAAACCTGCAGAAGGAAGTTAATAGAATAGGCAAACTATTCAATGGAATATTACCCAAGAACTTCCCAAAGATCCAGAAGGAAAGGCCTCTACAGATACAAGAAGCATTTAGAACCCAAAACCGACCAGACCAGAACAGGACATCCCACAGACACATGGTGATAAAAACAGGATCAGTAGCATCCAAGGAAAGAGTCCTTACAGGTGTTAGGAAGAAGAAAACAATCACATATAAAGGAAAAGCAATCAGAATTACCCCAGACTTCTCAGCAGAGACCATGAAAGCAAGGAGAGCCTGGAATGAGGTATGCCAAACCCTAAATAAAAATAACTACCAACCAAGAATACCGTACCCAGCTAAACTCTCATTCGTCGCCAAAGGTCAAATAAAAGTCTTCCACAGTAAGGAAAAACTGTAACAATGTATCTCCACCAAAAGAGCTTTACAGAAAATCCTCAAAGATGTACTATACAGGGAAAATAATCAAGATCCCAATGCAGACAGAGAAATGAACCCTAAATAGTAAACCAGAATATCAGATCAACAAATGGGAAGACACAGCTTTTAACAAGATAGGGATAATGAAAGGAACAGATGATCGGCTCTCAAAGCTAACTCTCAACATTCATGGACTTAATTCTCCAATCAAACGACATAGGCTCATAAGTTGGATCAAAAATCAAGATCCATCTTTCTGCTGCCTCCAAGAGACACATCTACCCAGCAAAAGTAAATATCTTCTAAAAGTGAAAGGCTGGAATAAAATCTATTAAGCAAATGGCCCCCATAAGCAGGCTAGAGTTGCAATCCTAATATCAGACAAAATTGACTTCAAATTATAAAAGGTATGAAGAGACAAAGAAGGTTAATACATACTAGTAAAGGGATCTCTCCTACAGGAAGATATGACCATTCTAAATATCTACACACCAAATACAGGAGCACCCAACTTCATCAAACAAACACTACTGACTCTAAAAACACTCATAGACCCAAACACATTGATAGTTGGGGACTTTAACACTCCACTGTCACCTCTGGACAGACGAACATGCCACAAACTGAACTCAGAAACCACAGAACTAAACAACTACATAGACTAACTAGACTTAACCGACATCTACAGAATATTCCATCCAGCAACAACAGAAAACACATTCTTTTCAGCATAACATGGAACATTCTCCAAATAGATCACATCTTAGGGCACCAAGAAAATCTGTACAAATTCAGAACTATCCAAACCATTCCCTGCAATCTCTCAGACCACAATGGAATAAAAGTAGAACTCAACTCAAACAGCCACCAAAGAATATCCTACAATTCACGGAGACTAAACAACACACTGCTGAACCATCAGTGGGTCGTTGAAGAAATTAAAACAGAAACTCAAATGTTTATGGAATTCAACCAAGATGAGGACACAAAGTACCAGCTCCTTTGGGACATAAGCAAAGGCAGTACTCAGAGGGAAATTTATATCTCTGAGTGCATACACCAACAAACTGGAGAAACAGCAACTCAACAACTTAAGGAAGCACCTTAATCTCCTCGAAAGAGAACAACAAGCCAAACCCAAAACTTAAAATAAAATTTAAAAAAATAGTCTCCTGTGTTTGTTGGCCTAAGAAAACCACTTTGTCATGAGACTCTCCCCCCCCCCACCCCCGTATAGTGCCTCCCTGGGGAGACTTTCTTGCTCAGCTGCTCCAGAGAAAATTTTTACAGTACATAGGGAAGTCAATTGAGGAAATAGTAGCTAGGTGATAGAGCTTTGCCTTGCCTGGTTTGGTCCTTTCTTGTAGTAGCAACACACTTTGTAGTAGCAATATCCTTTGTAGTGAGGCAACCTTTGTAGTAGCGACAACCTCTGTAGTGGCGACATCCCTTGCAGTAGCGACATCCACAATTTTTGTTTTGATATGGATATCTTAGTATATTAATTTTACTCTTGAAGTTGTGAATTGATATCTAACCCTATATAAACCTTGGCCCTCCTAAAATAAAGTGTGCATTGGTCCACTCGCCTTTGCATCCCCCATGTCCTGACTACGGTTGCAGTTACCCGAGTCCAACACATAAGAAGCAAAAATACTAAAACTGATTAAAGAAATTAAAGATCTAAAAAGATAGGGAATCACACTTTGTTGTTCTATAATTGTAAGATAGCCATATTCATGAAACTTATCCACAAAGTAAAAAATAGAAAATATGAAAATCTTAGCTGTCATTTGCTATACTTACTTTTGTGTCCCCTTTGGATGGTATATTTTGTCCCAGCTCCCAGTGCTGGGATAGGTGAGCTAAACTGGAACAAGGCAAGGGGCCAGGCCTTCACTAGCCACTAACACTTGTTGTGCTGTTTTATTTCTGCAGGGAATAACACTGATTCTCAGACTCATGATGAATTTTGAGCAATCTAGAATAGTCAGTCCTGTAACAGAGAACAACGGTAATGAACTCAAGCTTTTATGTATCAAAGTTTACTACAAAATGCAGTCAATATAGCACTCTACTACTGTACAGAAAGACATGTAGGTCAGAGAGGTTGAGAAGAAAATTCAGGGGAAAAAACAACGTTTAGGATTGGTTGATTTCCAAAGAGAAAATGTTCCTTTCAACAAATTATGCTTAAACAATGAATATTTACTGGTAAAAGAATGAAGTGGGAGGCCTAACTAAATTCTAAATAAACTTTAGCACAGAGTGGATCACAGATATTTTTTTTTGCCAGTCCTGGGCCTTGGACTCAGGGCCTGAGCACTGTCACATCATCAATTGATGAATGACAAAGCATGTGGTATATCCATACAAGAATTATTCAGCAATACACGCAGTATCAGACATGAACTCAAAACCATTTTGCACAAAATGATAAATATTTACTAAAGATCACATTTCACCATCCCATTGATATATAATTTCTATATCAGGCAAACTTTTAGAAATGATACTTCAGTGGTTGTTAGGGGCTGAAAGACGAAGCTTGGGATGTGCAATACAAGACTGACTGCTGAAGCTGCCTGGTGGACAGAGATCCCCCTCCCACTCCATGAAGCTCTCATGTTAGGGAAATATCAAGTCTTCATATGACTGGTGCTTCAAGAAGATGCTTATGTAGTTTGAGCCTTCTCACCTTCAGAACACATCTTGCTCTGATCCATCTGATAGGAATCGCCCTTGCTTCATATCCACATCCAAGGAATGGAGAAGCTTGGGATAAGCATCCATTATGAGAAAAGTTTCCTCAAGACAGACAGTGAATGCAATTTCAGTAGAATAAAGGACAGAATCCCCAAAATCTCTTCAATAGACCTAGAGAAAGCTTGAAATGAGAAATAATATTTAGGGCTTTCGTGGTCTCGGTAGGCAGGCCATGAAAGCCTCCTATGACCCTTCAGAAAACCTCTATTGTGCTTGACTTATTGCTTGATTTCTAGAAAGCTCAAAACTCAGAGAGAAAAATCAAGACCAATGACACAGGCAGAACATGACTAAAAAGCTCCACATGTACCTGAGCAAGAATGACCACATCCTTGCAAAATTATACTGGAGATCTCTTCTTTGGTACAGGGTAGGGTTAGAGATGTTTCCTATCCAACAACTCAATTTAGAATGAAAGTATTGTGGCACAATCCTTGGGGACTAAAAACTAGAACCATTGGGTACATTGTGTTGTCAACAGCAAACGCCAAAACTCCACTCTCCTCCTTTCACCTAAGGACATAATTCCTAGTCATCAGTAGGGCAATAATGGCAAACACTGTCCTTGGTCCATGCATTGCAGGGCTTCTGTCCACCAGTCTAATGAATTCTACTACAAGGCAGGATTACTCCCCTGGAGTCTGCAATCTCTCTTTGCCCTGAACTCCCACCAGTCACCAATCAGGCTGTCACTGCCCACATGCATGTCATGGCACCTTAATTTCCCACTGGTCAGTCTTACTAATGCAGGCACTTAGAGCAGAAGAAAGAGGATGTGAGGGACACCCTGTGGCAGAAGCAGAGGTAATTGAAACTGGGCCATGAAGAAGAGTCAGTTGGTCATTCTTGATAATGAAGACAGGCAACTGAGGAGAAATAACAGGATGAGACAGAAAGGCGGAGATAGCCATTGTATAGCTCTCCATCACAAGAAGAGGAGGGAACCAGAGGTTTTTTTGAGATGCAGCCATCAACCCTGTGTCCCCTCTCCCTCTTGCCCACCCATCCTCCCCTCATCCCTCTCAACCCTCCTGTCCCTAATCCTTTGGATTGTCCTTCCCCCCAACTCCCTCCTTCTCTTAACACTACAAAGCTCCCTCTCTGGCCCCAGCAAGCTGTGCCTAGTATCTCTCAGCCCCTCTGCTATAGAGGTGCCCCAGCTGGAGCCAGCACCAGACTTGGCTTTCCTCAGTCCATTCCATGTGTACGTAGTACCCAGTGTCCAAGTCATCTCCCTGGCCTCTAGCTGTGATCTATGGAGTGACAGGCATCTTCCACTCCAGTCACAACCCTTACCAAGACCATGCACAAACTCACTGGTCTTGGCAATAAGACCTCAAAGGGTCTGGTAGGGAGCCTGACCTTCTGTAGGCGACTGGTCCTGTCTAGGAGTGCATCTGAATCTTCTCCATCATCTGAGTCCTCAGAATCTTCGGTGCAGTTCTAGGCATGGATTCTTCCAGCCCTGTAGACCTTAAGATGGCAGAGAAAACATTTGAAAAGGCAGCCATCTGGGTCATTCAAAATGATCAGTTTGTCATAGATGCTTTCAGTCCTTGTTGGTGGTGTGCCACAGCCCTGTGCTACAGAACATCACCAACTCCCAAGCCTGGGACAGCTGGAAGAAGATTAAGGTGTGTAGTGCAGATGCCAACAACCCAGGGGATGACAAAGAAAATTATGGATTTGTCTTCAAGATGCCATGGAAGCCCACACAGTGATGGGGATTCAGCTTTGGCCTTGAAGGGGGAAGGTTGATGAGAGCGCTCCCGAGATGATGCCCTTCCCCCAGCCCTGGCGCAGTGTGGAAGTAAGCCACATCTATCTCCTTCTGGGTCCGGAACCAGAGCAGGTAGCTTTGAGACCAGCCCCCCAACATCTCGCCAGTGAGCACGTGTGCCTCCCTTTTGCGGGCTTTTCCCAGAGGGCAGGACTATGGGAAGTGATGTTAGCCCATGAGGGGATCCTAAGACAAGCTCGCTGGTCTATCGCCAGCTCCTGCTCTATCACCCCTTTCCTCGTCATCTCTGCTGGTATAAACTGTTAGCCCCTCCTTTATTAAACCAGACTGCTCTTGAAGCTTCCTCCGAGACTCTGTGTGCGTCTGGCTTCCTTGGTGGGTATCAGGAGGGAGGAAAGGGGTCTCGTTCGGCCACGTGCACCTGAGGCTTACCCTTGTTCCCCCACTCCACCTTGGCTTGCCTGCAGGTCAGGAAGCCAGGAGAGAGGGTGAAAAAGGGAGCACAGATAAAGGAGTAAGCTTAGCATCCCCACACCAGAGGAGGTAAATCTAGCCCGGCATTTGGCGGCCCAAACGTGGGGAAAAGAGCCCATGGGAGTAAGTCCGACAGCTACCGGTAAGCCCTCAGGGAATTGGAGTAGAGTCTCTGGGACACGTGGTTCTCTCATCAGGTCAGCAAAGAAGATGGGACAGAATCAGAGTAGGCGGAATAATTCGCCCCTTAAAATCCTGAGGTTCACCCTCCAAAACGCGGGTATGAGTATATCAGAACCCTGTGCTATATGAATTTGGGAGGAGTTGACCCTCAGGGTCCCGTGGTTCGCTGGAGCCAGTCCACTTTCGTGGGAAACTTGGAACCAGCTAGGACGGGAATTGGAAGGCAAGGAAGCGGGGTTGGGAGAGGAACTCCCCCTTATGACCTTCCAAGCTATTAAGACCCTTAAAGCCTGCTTTTCCTCGGACCCAGGGGAGAGTCCCTGGACTCAGGAGAGGGCAGCAGTGGGGAATTTTGATCCTGAGGGGGGCCGCACACCCCACTCCAAGGGGCCCAGGGACGAGCGTGAGCCTGATTCCTGGGACCCCGACCTAGTCGCCGCGTTCGCGGCAGGCGAGCGGCGTCCACAGCCGCCGTCTTGTCACCCTTCCCCCCACCAGATGCTCGACTCCACTGTATGCAGATTCAAGGAGCCCAGCTGCGCAGCTGTCTCACAGCCGCAGTGGCACTCATCCACCGAGCACAGGCGGTCTGACCGGTTTTAAACTGGGATCCATCACAACCTCGTGGGGGCCACAGAACAAAGATTTTCGTGAGTTTAGGAAGGTGGTTCTCGAGAGAGGGGGACCGAACACCCCCTGGACAGAGAATCTCCTTTATGGCCTGACTTACTGATTCTCCACTGCCCGAGACTGGAGAGACCTGGCCTGATATATGCTTACTAAAGCAATGTATGTAGACTGGTGCTCTTTCTTTAGACATGAGTGCCAAGTTCAAGCTGAGAGAAATAGAGCTGCCTACCCCCCAATTCCCATAACTTTTGTCATGCTGTTTGGACCCATGGATCTCCAACAGGCTACACCTTTTGCCCTCTACCGGGAGCAGATACAGGAGGTGGGATTCGCAGCATGGCACAGTTTAGGGGAGGAGTCCTCTTGGCGCCTGAGGGTAAATGTTACTCAAGAGCCTTCAGAGAGCCTCTCTGTCTTTATCAGCCGTGTGGGGAGTGATCTCCAGGAGATGGCTCCTGGGTCCCAGCAGCGGGAGCTCCTCAGGGCCCTGGTGTGGAGAGGAATGACCCCATTATGTAGACTAGCTTGTGCAGGGATAAAGGAGGAACCCATGGACTGCTGGGTTTACGCTTGCCAAGGTCTCAACGCCCGGGGCCATCAGGCGCAGTTGCTGGCTGCCTCGCTCACTGAGGAGCCCACCCCTGCCCCCACCAGTGAGGTAAGCAAGGAGAGCTGTTGGAAATGTAGTGGCTGGGGCCATATTAAGAGGGTCTGTCCTTCTGGTCTTGTAAGATCTGGCGCATCGAGAGTAGAGCCCTCAGGCCGGACCAAGGAGCTACCCACAAGACTTTGCCCCTGCTGCAAAAAGGGATTTCATTGGCGAAAAGATTGTAGGTCCAGATTTGATGCTAAGGGGAGGACTTTAAACTAGTAGTGGGGCACCCTCCAGCCACATCACCTAAAGGAGGCGATCAGTCCAGTGATCAGCCCAGTGACAGGCCTAAAAAACAGCCTGAGTCCCTCTGGGCAGTCCCAATAGTCCCGGAAATGAGGCCAAAGACAGAAATTATTATAGCTGGAAAGAGGTTCCGATTCTTAATTGATACCGGAGCAGATTGGACTATATTAGAAAAGGAGCATGTGCCTCCATGGTGGGACTTAATCCCCGGACCCCAGACCTCAGGGGTAGTAGGCACAGCTGAGAGTGAGACTGGCTTCCCTGGGATGATATGAGTGGTAGTAAGGGAATAGTGCATCCCCTGATAATGACAGCCTTACCAGATAATCTCCTAGGACGGGATACCTTGGGAAAAGCCGAGGCCTCAATCATCACAGGCCAGAGCCTGTCAGGTGGACCTAATGGCTGCCAGAGAGTGCCTCCTTCTGAGGCCTCGGGGCAGGAGGCTCTTGTTTCTGCTTCAGGGCCTCACCCCCAATTCTAAGGGCCACTGTTCCTACCGTCCCTGCCATTCGATGGCTCCCGGGTCCCCCAGTGTGGGTGGAACAGTGGCCACTCTCCTCAAACAAATTAGAAAGATTAAAGGAAATAACATCAGAACAACTGTCCCTAGGGCATATTAGACCTTCGCTGAGCCCTTGGAACAACCCTGTATTTGTTGAACAAAAGGCCTCAGGTAAATGGAGGATGGAACAGGACCTAAAAAAAAATTAATAGGCAGATAATCCCCGCAGGCACCCTTTTACAGGAGCTGCCATGGATCCCATCCATTCCTCGGGATCGGAATTTCATTATAATTGTCATCAAGGACTGTTTCTTTTCCATTCCCCTTGACCCCCAGGACTGTGAAAAGTTTGCTTTCTCCATGCCCTTGGTTAACTACCAGGGGCCAGACCAGAGGTATGAGTGGGTAGTCTTACCTCAGGGCATGGCTAATAGTCCAGCCTTCTGCCAACATTATGTGTCACAAGTTCTCCAACCTGTTCAGAACCAGTCAGATATTATTCTATATGTCTATATGGATGACATCATTATTGGAGCAGCAGACGCCCAAGTGCTAGACGCTGCCTATAGCAAGCTACAAATACTCCTACAAAGAAGAGGACTGCATATAGCCAGTGACAAGATTCAGAAAGTATACCCCTTTAAGATCTTGGGGGCAGAACTTAAACTAGACTCTGTGTGCCCCCTTAAAACCAGTTATCCTTCCAGTCATCTTATACTCTGGTGGAGATGCGAAGACTGTTGGGTGAGATTAACTGGTTAAGACCCTGGCTTCACCTGCCTACAGAGGAGCTGCTTCCACTCCATGACTCCTTAAAGGGCAAAGCGCCCACTGATGTTATTACAACAACTCCAGTGCTCCAAGAAACATCCCAGAAAATCCAAATGGCCCTAAATATGGCACAGCTGGCCCGCTACAAGCCTGAGTGTCCCCTTTGCTTTTGGATCCTCCCCAGGTCTGAGCTTTCCTCAGCCGTTATCACCCAGTCAGGCGAGCCACTTCAATGGGTGCACGCATCAGTGGGAGGAGCTCCCAGGGTTTATTCCCAGCCAGACCAGCTAGCTGACTTGATAATTAAGGGCAGGGATACCTCCCTGAGACATTATGGGTGAACTCGCGATGTGCTAACCATTACCTGCCGGCTGTCAGATTTTGAATAATGAACGGGTGTCCAGTGCCCTGTAGGTTTTTATGGGAAAGTTAGATTGCCATTATGGCACCTCAAGGTGGGTGACCTCATTTTCCAGGCTACAATGGACCCCTCCTGTACTTTTCTCTACGAGGCCTCTTGTCAAGGCTGCCAATGTTTTTACAGATGGGGGAAGAGCAGGGTCTGCCATGGTGTTACACTCCGCCTCCCCGCCTGCCGATGGGAAAGAAACACCCATTATTTTGAGGCAGTTACTGGATCTGCACAGTTTAAGGAACTGTACGCAGTTGCCTTGGCACTGACCCAAGTCAAACAGCCAATGAACCTGTTTTCTGACAGTTTGTATGTGGTTAATTTGCTACCAAACCTGGTGTACTCATATATTAAATTAGATGAAAACCCAATCACCCCTCTGATGATCCAAGTCAGGGCTCTGTTAAAAGAGCGGGCTGACCCGCTATATATTCATACAGCAGCTTCGCGGACACCAAGGACTACCTGGGAACCTGGCACAAGGTAATCATATGACAGACCAGCTGGCCACTAATGGGACTACTAAAACTATGGTTATTGTACAACCTCAAAACCTTCAAATGGCCCAAGGACTCCATGAGCGTACACATTTAAATTGAAGAGGGTTACATCAGAGATTCCCTTCATTTCCTATAAAAGATTTTAAAAAGATTATAAGGACTTGCAAGTCATGTATGCCTTTTCTGCAAGTCCCTCCTCTGCAATCTCCTGGGGTCAACCCCAGAGGCTTAAAGCCTAATGTTCTCTGGCAAACTGTTGTAACCCACTAAGCTAATTTTGGAAGGTTGAAATATATATTTATGTCCATAGACACTCACTCACACGCATGCTGAGCAACTGCCCATTCAGGTGAGAGGGCCCGGCATGCTGAGAGCCACTTCCTACAATGTTTTGCTGTCCTGGGGCTCCCCCTACAGGTGAAGACAGATAATTGACCTTGTTTCATCAGCAAGCTTTTACAGGCCTTTTTCCAAATGTGGAATAGTAAACATTCCACTGGAGTACCATACAACCCAAAGGGTCAGGCCATAACTGAGAGGCATAATAAGACCCTGAAGGATCAATTATTAAAACAAAAGGGGGGGAAGCCCCCATGACCAGCTGAGGACAGCGATGTTTACATTGAATATTTTAAATTTTTCTAAGGACCAACCTCTGTCGGCTTTCCAGAGACATTGGTCAAGCCAAACACCTTACTTAAAAGTTAAAGTCCATTGGAAGGACCCCGTTACAGGAGTATGGCGAGGCCCAGACCCAGTTATCAGTGCGGGAAGGGGCTTCGCATGCATTTTCCCAACTGTGGAACCGAATCCAATCTGGATACCAGCTAGAGACTTAAAATATTGTTCATCAGAATGACCACACAATGGCACCTGCCCTTGAGGGATGTCTCTCCTTGTTTTATCTTCAGGAAAACAAAGACCGTGGTGGATTTTTCCATGGAGAAACGGGAAAGCCTGCCTGTAGCAGCGATGGACCCAGTGTCGGCCCTGTTTCCTCCCTGGACCTTGCCTGGCGCCTTTTGGCGCAATGTTTGCTGTGGCAGCGTGGCCCACAGCATTGCACAAGAACTAAAGGGAAATTTTGCACACTGTTGTTCCTTTCCTTGCTCCCCCCTTGCTGCTTATCTTAGGGGCCCCCATTGGAGGGAAATAGGAGCTAAAGGGTTTAGACAACTAAATGTTTTATGATAAATGTTTACAATAAGCAAGGGATTGGTACCTTGCTGCAATGTTTTCTATAAAGTGTTTACTAACTTCAATCATTAAGTTACCAGCACCCTGGCTGCCAAATCGCCAGGACCTGAACCTCAACCATCGAGGAAAGGGAGAACCATCTGCACTGCCTTGAGTGACACCGAAATGGACCAGGACTCCTCTTTTTCCTATGGACTGAGCCAGATAAAAGACTCTCCATTGCTTTGTGCCTGTGTTATAATTGCTCATGTGTTACAATTGCTCATGCTGCATTTGCCTTGTGTTATGATTGCTTATGCTCATGTCTGCTTGATGCTCCCATTTGCATTATGTTTACATTGCCCTGTGCTAGACAAATTGGTCTCTTATATTGTAAGCGATAAGCCAGAGCTATCCAGACAACAAGTGGCCTTTGGCCTTTAGCCATTTAGGAACCCCATGAGGTTGGTCACATGCCCATTAGGACCCGCTGCTCACTGAGGTCTGCTGGCATGAGAGAAAAATTAACAGGGCTTTCTTTCAAGAGCCAATCCCTCTCCCCCCCGAATCCTCTCATCAGGCTGGCCAGCCAAGCAGTCATGTTAGCCTGAAGTGCAAGTGCGTTCGCCCAGGACGGGTAAGACCTCCCATGGGGGAGGAAACCTAAGACATGGCACGCCCTCGAGTAAGGCCCCTCCTGCTGTTCAACAAAAGGAAAAATAGAAAATAAAAGGGGCAGATGTTGGTCATTCAGCTTTGGCCTTGAAGGGGGAAGGGCGATGAGAGTGCTGCCTTTCTCCTAGCCCTGGGGCAGTGTGGAAGTAAGCCACACCTATTTCCTTCTGGGTCCGGAACCAGAGTGGGTAGCTTTGCGACCAGCCCCTCAACATCTCGCCAGCGAGCACGTGTGCCTCCCTTTTGTGGGCTTTGCCCAGAGGGCGAGACTTTGGGAAGTGACATTAGCCCATGAAGGGGTCCTAGGACAAGCTCGCTGGCCTATAGCCAGCTCCTGGTCTATCACCCCTTTCCTCATCATCTCTGCTGGTATAAACTGTTAGCCTCTCCCTTTATTAAACCAGATTGCTCTTGAAGCTTTCTCCGAGACTCCATGTGCACCTGGTTTCCTTGGTGGGTATCAGGAGGGAAGAAAGGGGTCTCGTTTGGCCACGTGCACCTGAGGCTTACCCTTGTTCCCCCACTCCACCTTGGCTTGCCTGCAGGTCAGGCAGCCAGGGGAGAGGGTGAGAAAGGGAGCACAGATAAAGGAGTAAGCTTAGCATCTCCCCACCAGGGGAGGTAAATCTAGCCCAGCAACACAGGATAACCCTGCCCAAGATTTTGTGGACTGAGACAGCCACAGAGAGGCCTTTACTCAAAGACAAAACTTGGCCCCTGATCTGATTTGTCTCACTCCAGAGCAGAAGATGGTAGATGATCTAGTCCCTGCTAAAGGGTTTACTGAGGATGATGATGGGTTCATGGACATCCTGTAGAATGACTTAAAGGATGCTGCTGCTGTTATCTCAGGCATGGAGAACCTCATTAGTGCTCCACTGGTCAAAGAATTGGAAGGAAGAAGAGCAAGACCTCATTGTTTTCAGCAAGTACAAGAGCAAGAAGATGACTTTGATCCCTTTGGAAAGCAACTGAATCAGCCTGAAGAACCTAAAGCCCATTTCCTCTGCTCAAAATCCCTGTGTCATGAGTTTGTGAACATCCTAGACAGTGACTACCATGGACAGACTGGAGATTACTCCAAGGCCTTCCTGCTCCAGACTGTGGATGAAAAAGACCAGGACCTCAAATACATCTCACCAGAAACCATGATGGCACTGTTGATGGGCAAGTTCAGCAACATTCTGAAGAAGTTCATGGTTGTATACTGCAGATACCCCTATAAGAATGAAAACAGACATATCAAGTCATTTGTGAACTTGCTCCTAGAATGAGACATAGAGACCTACCTGCTACAGAGCCCTATGACCCACTGTAACCTAGACTAGAGAGTCATCCTCATTTTCCACTGTGAATTTTCATCTGAGAATGGGCCTCAAATGTGCCAATTCATCAAGGAATGAGACTGTGTTGCCAGTGACTACCACAGCCTGTACATCCTTGATGTATATCCTTGAGATGTATATCCTCAAAGACAGCTACAGAGAGTTCTTCCTACAGTAATTGGACTTGTGTGATCCCCGGGACTACAGGCCCATAAACCATGAGAACTATAAAGCTGAGATGAGGACCTTCTGTCTCAAGACACAGAGCTAGGCTGGGCAGTGGAGCCGAGGCCAGGGAGCAGAGCTGACACAAGCTCTGTAGTAGGCTGCAGGACCAATGAGGGGCCACTGTTGGTCCTGCCACCTTCCTTGCCTTGTGAGGACTGAGGACTGGGGCCAGCGGTTCCATGGGCCTGAAGGAAGCCTCCGGTGCTACCCAGGGAAAGGTGGCTGGGTAAGGCCATCTGCTCTTGTCCCCAACTCTCCTTGCCTCACTCCAATCATTTTCCAAATCTTGGTGTATTGTGTATACTTTGTCACCTAAAGAGCTGAACCTGGTGAAGTAGTACCAGCTCAGAAGGAAATATTTTGTGTTTAGGAGGAGGCTTTTTCTTTTCTTCTTTGGGTTAACTGTCTTTTGTGTGTCCAGAAAAGCCCTTTGTGTGTGTCAACTGAGGCTGGGAGAGTCACAGCCCTTCCATGGCCTGGGAGGCAGTAGGCTGCCTCTAGTCTCTGCAGAAGTCATGGTCTATGTGTCACCTTGCCTTTCCTCATTCTCTTTTCTTGTCTCCTGTCCCTCTGCTCAAGTACCTACAACATAAATGTAAGCGCTTCCTCTTCCCTGTCCTAATGTTACAGAGAGGTTTGATTTTTGATACTGTGACTTTTATATATGTCTCATCAATTATCCACATGGTCCTGGCTTTTGTTTTCTCAAGAATGTTCCTTTCTTTGTGGGTGTAGAAGCCCTGTCCCTACTTCCATGAACTCTGTTCTGACCTGTCAGAACTTGCTGCTATTCTGTCACAGGCAGCTAGATGGATGAATGGCAACAGATGCACAGATGCTTGCACACAGGAGCACATACTAAGTACAAGTGTTTTGGCGAGTGTGACAGTCTGTGGCAGGAATGTGTGCATGTGTGTCTGTGGGGACTAAAGGTTTTACATTAAGCATTTGGAAGCATTCAAGAGTCAATGTCATGGAAGCAGCTAAACCAAGGACTAAGCGACCTTTGGATTCTGAATGTCAACATGTGAGAATGAAGGGCTGTGCTCTGGAAGGTCCTGATGAGTCATCTTTTAGGGCTTTGGTTTAATAAAGCACGGTGTAAGCTTAATAACCATTGATCATTTCTGTAATTTTAGCTATTCCAGAGGCTGAGATCTGAAGACTGTAGTTTGGAGCCAGCCTTGGCAGCAAAGTCTGTGAGACTCTTACATCCAACCACCAAAAAGCCAGAAGTACAACTATGTTTCAAGAGATGGATTTTTAGCCTGGAGAATAAAAAGCCAGTGCCCTGAGTTCATGCCCCAGTTCTGGCACAAAAGTAAGATGAATAAATAGTTCCAGGATACCTAAATTGCAGCTTTTCCCTGCACACCACCTGACCTCAGGAGGGTGCACTAGTCCTGGCACACCCACCTTCCCCTCTAATCCTCACCACACCATCTGTACAATTCAGAAATTGTGTAATTTAAAAGACAACAGTCAACTACTTAGCTTTTCCTTTATTATAAACATGTACCTGATTCAATGAAAGAGAAATTAGTAGAAATATGACCATGTCCCATGTTGCCCACTAGGAAGAGGTAGTAGTAAATTTTAGGGAGGTTTGAGCAAGAGAGCCAGTGCCCTGGATCAAGAGTCTGCCTGAGTGAGATGTGATGACTTCTGGAGAAACAGGAATACAAACAATACTTAAGGTTCCTCCATACCAAACTCAACTGGTCAGTGACATACCCACACACCCTTGTAACAAGTTCGTCCCTCCACTGCTGGCTCAGCGAGGATGGCATTATTGTCAGAGCTGGTAATGTTATATTTACAGAAATTGGGGTAACCACATGAAAGGGATGATCACTTGGCTCTGACAGGCAAGAAAATTGGCAAAGTCCTGAGAAGAAGGGCTATCCTTGCAGTGAGTTAAAATACCTCAGTTATATGTACTCTCCCTCCATGAAAATTCCTTCAGGAATCAGCCTTTTCTGAAAGGAAGAAGTCCCATATTCATGCCTCACTGGTTGTATCAAAGCACTACTGGGATGGGCCAGTCATACCAAACTATAAAGGCCATAGATTTCCCTACAAGAATGCTCAGAACACCTTATTTATGTTATATAGTGGACATTGTAATTACATTTGCACTTTTATGAATCTAATTTAAAAATAAAGGATAAAGTATTCCTAAGCCTTTTGTAACAATTTAAAAGGATATAAGTTATAGTAAAAAAGAACATAAGCACTCGATTAAAAAATCTAATTGTGAATAATGAATATATGTAAAAAGGGGGATATAATAGCTAAAGAGAGGAATCAAACTTAAAATGTAATAGCAGAAACATCCCAAGTTTCCCAAAATACTCCAACTGGAAGTGCGACCTCCTCAAATGTCCAAAAGCAAAAGTATTTTGTCACAGTAAATGGTGACCAACACATACACACTGATCATGGAAGAGAAGACATTATTCTTCAGCATATTACTGCTGCATTATTAGTCCAAGCTCCAGTATTCTGTATGTGCAATATTTTCAACATGACACATAAGTTTAATTATTGACTTATGAAAACCAACACATGTTTGGAAAATGAAACTTAACATCTAATGTTCAAAAAATTAAAATTGCAATCTGCATATATTCTAGTAATAAATATTCAGATAACATTCAAATGATAAATTTTTATTTTATGGTCACATAAAATGATTTATCATGCAACAGATAAATTGTAAAAGTGATTAGAAATACACAACTGTACATACATAGAAAAATCCAGAAATAGCCAAGTTAAATGTTTGGTGTATATTGCTTTGATCTACTTTGATTACACTATAAAGATCTGCATATAAATTGAATTTAATACTTCACATTAATTTATTCACATATTGTCTTAATAGTACATTTCTTGTTGTATAACAATGCTATATAGTATGAAATATTATATAAAACCACAGAGATTGACTAACCAATTCACTATTAATTCATACTTACGACTTCTCAAACTTTTTCCATACAGGAGTACAAGACAATCTCTGATTATAATCTTTGTGTAGGAGGATTTAAGTCAAAGGGAACTTACATTTTCAAGGCTTTCTGCATAGAATGAGAAGCTTGACTTCAACATGATACCAATTTGAACTGCAGCCAGTGCAAAGGAAAATAAGGTATGTAAAGGTCTAGCTAGCTTTTTTCCTTCAATGTTGTAAAAGTACACCATAAAACAGAACACAGACCTGAGTAACTTGGAATAAATTATTTATCCAACAGTTTATTAATTTAATTTTTAATGAAAACATTATAAGGGAAAAAGAAGCATTGTGCAGAGCTCTTTGGGGCAGTGAGGTCAGCTAGGGAAAAGCTGGGATGATGTACTTCAGTGAGAAGTTTTCATGAAGGAATTCAAAATAAGCAATCCTATTGGTCACGATATCTGAGAAAAATATCATTAATTACAGGCCATTGTAACACGTATATTTGAACCCCATCCCATCCCAACAACTTTGGGCAGCCTAGATGCATCCTTTGACAAGTGTCATTTTATGTTTCACTTCAGACCATCCTCCTCCTCAGCTATCCTCACTGATCATTAAGAAGTCAGCTGCAGAGGCATTCACATAGGGAGCACATTCAAATTCAGGCCAGTTACTTTCAGGTCGTGTGGCCTTCAGTAAAAAGAGAATGGAGCCTTGGGAAGTTCAAGAGTAGTCAGTAGTCAGTAGAAGATGCCATGGCAGGTCTTGCCCTCAGGATGAGGATTGTGCTAGACTCCAGATACAACCATTATCAGTCAAACTAAAGTAGGAAACTCAATCAATGAGTGCAAGCCATGGCAATGAAAGGAAAAAGGCACAAGAGTGGATGCTCAGACCTAAGCATACTGCCTGCCTGGGTGTAAGAATGAAGAAACTCTGCAGGAAGATGCTGTACCACAGTAAGAGGAAGCAGCTCACCTGACAACCAGGGGTGGCTATGGTCTCTCTTTCCCTTATCCAGTGCCCCAAGATTGTTTCTTTATCACTACGTCTAGGCATTACTAAGTACAGAAAACTTAAATATCTGGGCAGCTCAAGAAATCTAGAATATATTTAGCAACTTATTTTGTGCATTTACAAGACTGAATGGAACATTCAACTAATGCGTCTGATATAGCAATAAAGTAACTGATAGAAACAAACTCACGGACTATAGCCCTTGTAGGATTTCCTCGAATTCCGGTAATTAAGTGGAGGACCTGATTGACATCTGTATGCACCACAGCCATTGCTTCTGGGTCTCTGTCTTCAGAGTCATTCTCTAAAGATAAATGATATGAAAGATTTTAAGTTCTATTCCATTGTTCCTCATGCATATTCTTGTGCCAATACCAAGCTGTTTTTATTACTATAGCTTTGTAATAGAGTTTGAAGTTTGGTATTGATATTTCTCCAGCACTGTTCTTCCTCCTTAGGATTGTTTTTGCTATTCGGGGTCTTTTATTGTTCCATTGAATTTTTGAATCGCTTCCTCTATTTCATTGAAGAATAGTGTTGGAATACTGATGGGTATGGCATTGAATTTATAAATAGCCTTTGGCAATATTGCCATTTTCACAATGTTAATCCTCCCAATCTTAGGAGCATGGGAGGTTTTTCAATTTCCTTAGTTCTGCTTTAATTTCCTTTCTCATCTTTTAAAGTTTTCATCTTAGAAGTCTTTCACTTCTTTGGTTAAGGTTATTCCTAAATATTTTATGTTTTTTGAGGCTGTTGCAGAAAGGAGTTGCTTTCCTGATTTCAGCCTCCTTTTTTGCATACAGAAAGGCCATTGGTTTTTGAGGATTTATCTTATATCCTGCTACTTTGCCAAAGTTTTGGATCAGCTCAAGTAACTCATTGGTAATAATTAGTAAACATCTAGGATGTCCTAGCAGATCACAATAGCTCAATATCTATGTACAAATGAACACATAGGATGATGCTAAGTGAAATGAACTCCAAGTTAGGAGAATAAATGGTTTACCCTTGGCATTATCTGCAATGTACCATGTGAAATTATGCCATTTTCTTTTTTTTTTATAATGGATTTCATTTTTATTTCAGATTATTTTTCACTTTTTTCTTTATTGTCAAAGTGTGATACAGAGGGTTTACAGATTGATTTGAAAGGCAGTGAGTACATTCCTTGTTCTACTTGTTACCTTCTCCCACATTTCTCCCCTCCCCCTTCCCCTCTCCCCCCAGGAGTTGTGCACTTGGTTTATACCAAATGGTTTTGTAAGTGTTGCTTTTTGAATGGTTTGTTGTTTTCTTTTGTCTTTCTTCCCCAAGGTTTTACCCCTGATGTCACTTAAACTGATTTTGGTACCATGCGTATTGTATATGTGTTTATTGGAACCAGAGAAGGAAAGGGGAACATCAAAATGGAGAGACAACAGATAAAAGGTGAACCAACAGGGGAGGGGGAAAGGAGGGAGAAAAATGAGGGAAAAATGAGGGAGAGGGTAACAAGTTTGATAAGAAATATGTGTGAAACTGTAACCTCTCTGAATATCACTTTGACAATAAATAAATTTTTTAAAAAAATTTAAGGGCTGGGGATATAGCCTAGTGGCAAGAGTGCCTGCCTCAGATACACGAGGCCCTAGGTTCGATTCCCCAGCACCACAAATATAGAAAACGGCCAGAAGCAGCGCTGTGGCTCAAGTGGCAGAGTGCTAGCCTTGGGCGGGAAGAAGCCAGGGACAGTGCTCAGGCCCTGAGTCCAAGGCCCAGGACTGGCCAAAAAAAAAAAAAAAAATTAAGCATCTCTCAGATGTAACAGGGACCCCAGATAAGCAACACACATTTACCTAAATAAATTATTTTCTTACTCATGCTTTCAACAGCTTCAGAAATTTTGCAGTTCTTAAATGTCATCACTCATTAAACACATTTATTATATCCTAGGTGATTAAAATTTTAAGATAATTTTCAACGAATTATCAACTACTGGGAGTTAAAAAGGGGCCTCAATTTTTCCTCTAGGTTGAAGAAAAATGTATTTGGTAATCCCTGTTGTTTTAAAAGCTAACTTCCACAAGACTAATACATGACTTCTCACTATTCATGAGAAGAGTCAAAAAGGAAACTGGGCTTTTAATTTCTGAAAGTCTTTCCATTATGGAGTCTACCAGCTTCCCTGCTTCAGCAACTATAGCTTACTACATCTCAAGTGGTTTGATTGCTTCTCTCTTCCTGATGACTAAACTGAATCTATACCTACTTTTTACTTTGTTCCCTCAAGTTCTATGCCCTTCCTCCCACTTCTCTGAACATATACATGGGAATACACCATTTATAAGGTAGAAAAGACAGAATCATCAAAAACTAGAAAAGAAAAAAGTCTTTTGTTTCTTTAACCTTGAGAGGAAAAAAATATAAGCGAGTGTATCTAGTTCTTTATTTATACAAGCTAATCTATCTTTGTAGGTATTAAAGTAACTAAAGAAATGAAATGTAAGAAATGTATCTATCCTTCTGATTCCATTGTGGATAAGAAACTGAACTTGGTCAGACAGAACAAAACCTGTAGAAACAGAAGGGCTGGAAGGTCATTTAGCACAAGCTGATTTCGAGAAGAGAAAAAGGAGCCCTGTTTAGATCCCTCAGTGACCTGGTGACTCAGGTCCTTGCCCTAGTTGCCACCTGCAATATGTCATAGGGATAGGTAGTCAAAACTCAGTTTCTTCCATGCATCAAACAGAAACAACTAAGATTTTTCTACATTAAATGTTTCCTGAAAGTTAATTCACAAAAGCAAAACATAAACCGCAAGCAAACTTACCTAATGGAGGATTTCCAAGATTCTTAAAATAAACGTTAACATTTAGTGTTTCGCTTTCTATCTTCAGATTCAATTCTCCATTTCGGTTTGCTTCAATAATCTACAAATTAGGTATTATAAAATAGTCTTAAAATTTAAAAGGCAAAAAAAAACCTACAGAAAATCAATGGGCATCATCTTCTATGAACCCAGATAAGAAGGTGGCACATTCCCTCACAAAAGTCTGAAGATTATTAGAGGGTGCCAAGATCTTATTTCAACAAGACAGGGAAGGTATGCCCTGAGAGATTGAACTCTGAATTCCCCCAGAGGCAACAAAGACAGAGAGCATGTCCTCAATGAAGAACTCAGTAGGAATTGAGAGGCGAGGCAGTAGGAGGCTTTTTCTATGAAGACTGTGGGACAGATGGCTGCTCTATAGGAATAGGCAGAGAGATAGGGGTTCTTGTAATCCAACAGGTGCTGTTGTTGGTACAGAGCAAATTGAGTACTCGCACTGAACAGGACCGATAGTGGGAATTGAGGCACAGAAGGGAACACAAGATGAATACAAAGAAGATTGGATCTCAAAACTGTTGACTCAAGAAGAGGCTAAGTGTCTTAATATTTGGGGGTTACATATTATAAAAACATTACAAAAAGTTATTAACCTGTCTTGGTCTTCAGGTACAATGAAACTATCTGCTAAAAGTTCTGAAAAACCATAAGTAAAGAATTGTGACTGAATCACACAAAAAGTTACACTGGAAAAAATACAGAAATAGAGTAATAGCATCCAACAGAATTCAGAAAACTCAAGACATCCTATAGGTACATGTACAGTGTAGCCAGTTATTTCCAGAAGAGCACCAAACGATCTATGACAACTATACATTCAACACAAACAGCCATTTATTTTAATGTACACCTATGTTTTATAAAATGCTATTTCAAAGTTCAGAAATCTCTGCGGTTCTGTCTGGACTGAGAAGCTGCAGTGTGGATGCTGCCTAGTTTCAGTGGGCATAGTGCAACTGAGAAGGAAGCTGAGGGCACCCCTCTCCCTTATATCTCCCTAGTCAGGGTCCTTTGTGCAATGCCTGATCATGGGCATCCCCTAAAAGCCACTCATCAGAAAAGGACCTAGGGCTGAGCCATACCTTCAGAATCCAAACATGTATCAAGTCAGATATCAGGGGACTCATGTGCACATGCATAGTAGTTCTTAGCCTGGATGTCTTACAGCATGGTATAGCTTCCCAGAGGTATTGCTCTGATTACCCCATGCGTCATATATACAATTCACCCTTACATGGCACTTCTATCACTGAATGAGGGATGTGAGGGCATGCACAGCTTATAGGGGAGGGTAGAGGAAGTTTAGTGTGTTGAGTCACAGTCATTCTAATGCCTCCTATCTTGTGATACAGAAGTCTTCTTATTCAGGAGCACCCCAACATACACTTGCCTAACCTAACTAGATAAATATCCATTTAGTAATTCTATATGATAGTAGCCACTCTATAAAATGTCTATGCATTTAAGTTACTCCAGAATGATGACTTTACCTACACTGCCCTCTTACGTTTGTACTTTGTTAAGTCTCTCCCACAGAAAAGAAAGACCAAACAAGTGAATACTTCAATTAATTTCCAAGCCTTCTCCAGTGGGCCACTCTGAAGTTCTGAAAGCCCCAGGGTATCTTAGGGCGAGTTTGACAGCTGGAGCAACATTACAGTTGCTGTGATCAAAATATTGTAAGGATAGTGCACATTGCCTCATGAGAATAGATTCTAGATTCATGCAAGACCTCTGAAGATTAAGTTATTAGGAAAAAGCTTTCTGTGAACATGTAGATTAAAGCTTTCTGTAAACAAGCCCAAATTCAGCACTGCTCTTACATGAGGAAAATTGACAGATGAATAGTTTCTTGGCTTCTAAGTACTAGATGATCTAAATACCCTCAGAAAGAAAATCACTGGTTACAACCTACTTTGTAACAGTCCTATCCAGTGCTCTGAATACCAAGATTAGGTCAAGCTGCCCTCCCTCCAGAATATGGCACTTCAGGAAGAGTTCAAGGTCCTGGTAGATCAGCAGTGGGGCGTCCTGACAGGCAGTGAGGAAAAGGTCTGGGATGAACATCTAGAAGAACCAAGTGTAAGTGTTTCACAGCTACTGACAGAGAGAAGAAACAGAGAATGAAATGATGGAGAAACAACAGCTGTAAGAAAAGACCAGTGAGGATCTGCAGGGAAGGCTGGCGGTTAGAAATTAAGCCTGGAAAATCTGCAAAGTCAAAGGTTGACATGCATCAGGTGGAATGTGGGTTTTAAAAGATTCAAGGACATTGCGGAATGTAGTGGGATTTTGAGTGGAGGGAGGTGAGTGAAGGGAGAATTTAGGATAATATCGGGTTAAAAACAACAACAATAACAACAGGATAAACAGTACAATTCTCATCCCTACCAGTAATGTAATATTTTTGTGCAATGGGCTCTAGTAGATCTCCATGAAATAAACACAAAAGTTAAATCGACTTGTTTGAATGCTGCTTATAATTAGGATGGTTGTGATAGAGGGGTGTTTTCTCTATAGCTCAGTGAATGGTAGGAGAGACATGAATAGTCATTCATTTCATTAATTCAGGAAAAACATAAGTACACAAAATTCTAGGGCTGGATCTTTGGCTTACTTAGCATGTACAAGACCCAAGGTTCAATCAATAGCACCAAACACATATGAGAAAAACAAAAAGAAAAAATGTAATATTTGGTCCAAAATATAAGGAAAAACCACTAGTACTGTGAAACATATTCTGAATGTATTATTAGTACAAACAAGAATGATTAAGTACAGATAGAAGATTTTTCCAATGAATAAGGGTTGAAGAACACTAGAATGGGTTTCTTCAAGCCATTGTAAAACAGCTTGGTCTCAATACCAGTCCAGGATCCCACCAGGATGGATTCGGGAAGGAGCTGAGCCCTACCGGGTGCACACGAGTACAACATCTACATTGTCAGCAAAGCTGCCACCCAGGACAAGCAAGCCATGCAGCCTAGAACTCACTTAGTACTCTTTACTAAAGACATAATAACTTACAAGATGATCCCCAACTGGCTTCATTTTTTTCACAAATTTCGTCAGAATCTCCAAGGCTGGCAAATAAATGCTAACCTATAATAGCAATAAGGGAAATCACTAGTATTAAAATATTAACATATTCTACAAGTGACAAACATGGTCAAGAATTCTGGAATTCTAGTTTACAATTTTCAGAATAAAGATTTTGTTGGGTTGGTTGGGTGGGTTTTTATTGTTGCTATTGTTTTGGTGTCACTCCTAGGTGCAGTCCCTGAACATTTTTTGCTCAAGCCTTACAATCTTCCAATTGAGGTTCACTCCTATTTTTGGCCTTTTGGTGGTTAACTGGTGATAAAATTCTCATAGACTTTCCTGCCCCAGCTAGCTGTGAAATGCCATCCTCAGATCTCACCCATTTGAGTCACTAGGATAATAGGCCTTGAGCCAGTGGCATCAGACAATATTTTTTTTAACACCTGAAAAGAAAAGCAATTGTGTCATTTCACAACTTACAAACTTATAAACTTTCAAATGCTACAGTAGCAAATGCTACAGTGCTCAAACACTTTCAAGCTCCAGGACCAGCACACAAAACCGAAGCAAATGCTTGCCCATGATTACCTCACACAACCATATCCCTAAGGATATTCTTTTTGTTCAGGAGGACCTGAGACAGCTATACACAGGGGCAGGGGAAATGCAGGCTAGTAATCTGCAGAAAGCCTTCCTCTAAGGAAGGTTAATATACAAGACTCAGTGTCATTTTTCACACTCAATGGGAAAATAGAGCCAGCAGTTACAGCAACTAACTTGGAGATGTATTAATAAAACTTTCATAACATGCTAGCTGCTAATAGTGTGTGTGTGTGTGTGTGTGTGTGTGAGAGAGAGAGAGAGAGAGAGAGAGAGAGAGACAGACAGACAGAGAGAGAGAGAGAGAGAGAGATGAGATTGAAATCTCACTATCCCAGATCTCAGGCATTCCAGGCAAGTTCAATATACTTGTATCCAATCAACCAGCAGATAGCTTAAAGTAGAAGTGTGGCTCAAATGGTAGAGTGCCGACCTTAAGCAAAATAAAAGCCCCAGTATCAGTACAAGAAAAAATGATGGCTATTTACAAATCATTGTAAACGTCTTGACTGGAAGTCACATAAGCATTTTATTCACTGTGTAATTTTAATTTCTTCTTAAGAAAATTGTGAGTAAGAGGTGGTGGATCCTTTATGTCCAGTAACTTGGTTTCCTCTAAGTAGGGCATTTAACCCAATCTCAGTCATGGCAGTGGCTCTCCATACACATCCCGATATAAAATCCTATGAATCCCAAATTGGTGCCTAAGCCCAAAAGTCCAAATAAACATCAGCTTACTAGGAAAGTTATTCCATCATTTATGTGTCTACATTTTGAAATTTGTGTTCTATGTAACAGTGTTTAAAGAAGATTCAAATAAATAACAAAAGACAAGTGCTCAGATTTATTTTCTTAGAGTAGTTTCTAAAGATGAATGTCACTGTGTTTTCAGAACCTACACAGCTTTTCAATAAAATATTCAGCAAATCAACAATTAAGACAATTCATATCTTCCCATCTATGTTACTGAATAAGAGAATTGTAGGTATCACTTACATTTGAGTCTGGGACTGTCAGTTCTTGTATTTCATTCCATAAATTTACAGAGATTAACTCTATGGGGAAGTACTCTGCCACTATGTAATTCTTGCCAGACAAAAATTGCTGCAAAAAAGAACATATTTCATATAATAAATATTGCAATAAACCAAAAGCCAAAGAACTAAGGGTAAAAATTTTAAATACCAAACCTAAATGGAAGGTTCTCAATTCCTTCACTCAGAATCCACTCAGCCCATATAGATGTTCTTCCTGTTCTAGTATGGGAAGTAAGGAACTGGCCAGTGTGGTAAATAAGAGAAAAAATTCTGAATGTTCCAGTGGAACAAAGGAATTAACAAAAAGATAAAACTGTATGAATCACACACCAGAACCTTCTGGAAATCACAGTAAACCGGCTGAGTGAAGAGTGGTGGCTACATTGTGAGGGCAGGGGAGAATAATTGAGGAGCTGACACAGAAACTACAGGTGCAGTTAGTCATGAGAAGATGGAATGAGACAACAGCCTTTTGAGCAGAGAGGGGAATGGTATAAAATGTGTGAGATAGAAAAAAAATGTACTCTGCTGACGATTCCAGAGAATGGGGTTTGTGCACTGGAAAGGACAAACTCGGGAACATAGAAGGCAAACATGTTATAGAAGAATGACTGTACAGGTAAAGGCAGATGAGTTTGGAGGAAGAAACCTCAGAAGTGCAAACAGAACTTGTTTTCTAATGCTAAAAGAACCTGTGATCCCAGGAGTTTTACTGTTGCAAAGGCAGCATGCAATTTGAATACTATATGGTCTTGTGATTTTAAAATAATATGGATCAAGAATCAACTATAATAAAGAAAATGTATGTGCCACATCTTTAAACAAATCCAGCAGTATAAATTCCAGGCTTACAACTACTCAAATTTCTTCCAGACAAAGACCTTCCTAGGAAATTTGAGAAACCTTCTTTCGTCTACTCACCAGCTTTACACAGACCTTGAGGCTCCCAGATTTTTTATTAGACAGCTTGAGTTTGATGGCTTTGGCACTGTGGGCACTTTTCCAGGATAGAGATAGCTTTTCCAAACTTAATTGGAAATATAGCTCATTATTCTCTTCAGAGAGTCCTTCCATTTTAAATGTGCTGAAAAAATTCTCCTACATGAAGAAAAGAGGCATCTATAAAGTCTCAAGAAGCAGTGTGTAGAGTGTGGGGCTGCTTGGGGTTCCTACTCACCTTTCTGATCTCACACCACACGCTCACTGTTCCACTTTCTGGCTTCCCAAAAAGAATGAAGCTCAGTTTATCCGGGGAGATGTGAAGGATGCAGACTTTGGAGAGGTCAGCTAACATGTTAATGACTCCTACACAGAGAGTAAAAGAAGAAATTATACTGTTCCCTCTCCCCTATTTCACATGTCTTGATACCTGAGCAGAACTTCAAGTCCAGCAAGATGTAACTTAGGAACATGTTGGAAATTACTTTCTTCCCATTGCCCTCATTCTATTGTCGAGGCAAACTTTGGAGGCTTGCAGCTCCTGCTATCAATTACCAGAGAATTAGTTGAAGGGAATAACCATTATGTTGAAACTATAGTCGTTGCTTGCTATATCGTAGTTCACTTATTGTGGCTTCACGGTATCACGTTTTAAAAAAAAATACGTGAAAATATGTAAATAGTGATCTGTCACCTACCCTGGGAGTTACATGCCAGACCCCTCCCCCCTCCTGCCATAGGTGAAAATTCGCGAAGTAGCAAGTTGGTGAACCGCGAAACAGCCAGGGAGGACTATTTATCACTGCTGCTTTGCAGACTTTCACCTATGGCGGCAGTCTCTGGAGCGGAACTCCCGTGGCAGCTGAGGGATCACTGTGTACAATTCACCCATTATAGACTGCTGGACACATGGCACAGCACTGAAAGACAGGTTCGGCACGCGAGTTTCAGCACAGTGTGTGCTGAGGGAAGAACAGGCTCTGACGACAGGAATTGCTAGGGGAGATAAAGGTGTCAGTCTACTGGTGTAGTGAGAGAGAAATCTCCTGTGAGAAATGGAGTTCCAAAACTTTGATAGGCAGCAGCCTGCACCTCTGCCATACACAACCAGAGATCACCTACCCCCAGAGTTGCCCCGCCCACCTCCGGCCTCCTTCACATCCGCCCCAGGTATCGAGTTCCTGAAACTTCGACAGACTGAGGCCTTCATCCCTGCATTTCGAAACTAGGTCTCACCCAATCCTAAAGCTGCCCCCATCCGTTCACTGCGTCCTTCAGCTCTTCTCTGGAAATG